>NC_090648.1:13338596-13570125 GCF_040937935.1 Hyperolius riggenbachi
TTCTCGTCCACCGGCACCACCTGCACAGCAACGCCCAGCCCGCCGACAGGACAGGAGGACCCCCCCGTCTGCGCAGCCCCAGGACCTGCAGGAAGGAGATGCCCCAGGACCCAGCACCTCCCGGTCTTCCTCCCCAGGCCCCTCCTTTCACAGCCAGCGAGTGGCCAGGCGATCTGCCGGATGCCTCCAGACAGGTAAAAAATCTTTCAGTCTATAATTAAGAGGTTTTGGATCAGGATCAGGGGTCGAGTCCTGCGTGAACGCGGATGGACGACGTCCACTTACTTTTATTGGAGACTGGACGTCGTCCATCCTTGCACCCTGGAGGGGAGCAGCGCAGTGGAGAGGAGCATTGGGCAGAGCAGTGGGGAAGGGCGGACGTTTCCCACCCCCTTCCCTCACCTTGGCTGTTAGTGGCAGCGGGCCTCAGTGTGCGGGATTTACCTCCTCCTGTTCCGGAGAGTTGACGTTGTGCGTGCAGCTAGTCTGGTCTAGTCAAGACCAGAGCAGCGACACAGCTTCAACTCGCCGGAATGAGGAGGAGGTAAGTCCCGCCCACTGATGCCTGCTGCCACTACCAGCCACCACCGCAATCGTTCTGGAGGGGAGAGCCAGAAATAGTAGCCCAAGGTGAGGGAAGGTGGGGGGGGGAAACGTCCGCCCTTCCCCGCTGCTCTGCCCAATGCTCCTCTCCACTGCGCTGCTTCCCTCCAGCTGTGGGGACACCTGGCTACATATGCTGGGGCCACTATACACCTGGCTACATATACTGGGGCCACTATACACCTGCCTACATATACTGGGGCCACTATACACCTGGCTACATATACTGGGGCCACTATACACCTGGCTACATATGCTGGGGCCACTATACACCTGGCTACATATACTGGGGCCACTATACACCTGGCTACATATACTGGGGACAACTACATACCTGGCTATACTGGGGCCACTATACAACTGGCTACATATACTGTGGACACCTATACACCTGGCTATACTGTGGACACCTATAGACCTGGCTACCTATTCTGGGGACATCTATACACCTGGCCACCTATTCTGGGAATATCTATACACCTGGCCACCTATTCTGGGAATATCTATACACCTGGCCACCTATTCTGAGGACATCTATACACCTGGCTACCTATTCTGGTTACATCTCTACATCTGGCCACCTATTCTGGGGACAACTATACACATGACTACTTATACTGGGGACACCTATAGACCTGGCTAGCTATACTGGGGGTACCTATTTTGGGGGAACTGCTGTCAGCTCTGTATTTATGGGGAACCGATGATGCCAGATTACCAGGGCCGGCCCGCCCATGAGGCGGGGTGAAACTTTTGCCTCAGGCGGCACTTCTGGGGGGGCGGCACCCACCCGTCCATGTGTGTGGGGGGCCGCCCGAGCTGGAGGGGATAGCGGGCAGGAAGGGGGTATTGGGCCTAGCGGCGGGGAGGGGGGTCGGACCCCCCCCTCCCTCGCCTGGGTCCCCCGTCCTCCGCTCCCCTCCAGCTTTAAAAAGGTCCGTGCTGTAGCTGCAGCTCTTCGTAAGAGGCAACGGGCGGGGATTACTCACCTCTTTCTCGTTCCAGGCCAGCGTGCGCTCCACTGACGTCGCTTCCTGCTACGCCGCAGGAAGTGACGTCAGTGGAGCGCACGCTGGCCTGGAACGAGGAAGAGGTGAGTAATTCCCGCCCGTTGCCTCTTACGAATAGCTGCAGCCACAGCACGGACCTTTTTAAAGCTGGAGGGGAGCGGAGGACGGGGGACCCAGGCGAGGGAGGGGGGGGGTCCGACCCCCCTCCCCGCCGCTAGGCCCAATACCCCCTTCCTGCCCGCTATCCCCTCCAGCTCGGGCGGCCCCCAACAACAACGGCTTGGGGGGGGGGAGGGCGGCGGCGATTTCTTTGAAAATTGCCTCAGGCGGCAAAAAGTCTAGGGCCGGGCCTGCAGATTACGTGTATTTTGGGGAACCTCTGCCAGATTTTGTATGTTCGTGAACCACTGCTGACAGATTACATGTATTTTGGGTGTTACGTGTATTTTGGGTGATCCACTGACAGGTTTTGCGTATTTTGGGGAACTGCTTCCAGATTATGTGTATGTTGGGGGAACTGCTGCTGCCAGATTGTCTATTTTGGGGTAACCACTGCCATAGCATAGTCCCCAACAGTCCCGATTTGATCGGGACTGTACCGATTTGGGGGGCCCCTCCCGCCATCCCGCGCTGCCCCCCTTCTGTCCCGGCCGCTGGGCAGAGAGAAGGAAAAAAATTGATCGAGGCACCAGCCCCGGGGATCTGCATGCGGGATGGATTACCGCCGCTATTTATTTCTCCCTCCCTCCTTCCTAATGTGTCCCCGGCTTCCCCCCGCACAGTAATATGGGCAGCGGAGCGGGCAGTGAGTCTTACCACTGCCTCTCCGCTGCGTACCGGGATCTCCTCTGATCTTCTCGCTTCCTGTGACGTCACAGGAAGCGAGAAGATCAGAGGAGATCCCAGTACGCAGCGAAGAGGCAGTGGTAAGACTCACTGCCCGCTCTGCTGCCCATATTACTGTGCGGGGGGGAAGGGGACACTGGGGGACACATTAGGAGGGAGGGAGAAGGATAATGATGGCGGCGGCGGCCATACATGCCGCATACCGGGCGGGCTGGTGCCTCGATCGGCTTTTTTTCCCCCCTCTCTCTGCCTGGCCACCCCCCTCCTCCTCCTCCTCACCACCACCACCCCGGCACCCTCCCATTTGGGAGTAATTTAATAACAAAATTATTTTAAAAAAAACAAAACTTTTTTTTTTCCCTGGGGTGGGCGTGACTAGTGGGTTGGGGGCATGGCCAGGGGTGTGGCCTAATTGTCCCGTTTTGGGACATTGAAATGTTGGGAGGTATGCCATAGTATCTGTATTTTGGAGGAACCTCTGCCAGATTATGTGTATTTTTGGTGAAATGCTGTCAGACTACATCTACTTTTTGGGGATACACTACGACAGAGCTCAAACTTCCCCTGGCAGACCTTTTATACCACTGCTAAGGACATGTATATTTGGCCCCACCCATGACCATGCCCACGCTATGCTTAACCAAACCCATTTTTTGGCGCGGCGCAGAGATTTTTAGGGTGAGTCCACTCCCCTCTTTTTCAAGGACTACACCCCTGATCAGGATGATACCATTTATTGGCTAACTTAAACGAATAGAAGCCTGCAAGCTTTACACTGTAGAGACTTTGTCGAGGTACATTTCCATTACATGCGTTACGATGCGGCACACCACGGGTGTCCTGAAACCATTGCACGGCAGTGGTATAGTTTGTATTGCGTTCAGGTTATGCGGAGCGGTGTACACTGATCCAATAATCTGCAGCATGCTTCATATTCTCGCAGGGCTGCATCTGCGTCCCATCTCCTCTAATCACTTCTGCATTGGGAGATGCGGAACTGATGCGGCGAGGTGGCCGCCTTCGCATCACTTCTATGGTGGAACAGGGCCCTAAATGTTATTGTATAAGCTTTACATTAATTTTTTTTTCCTTGATACAATGATTATACATTTTACAATCAGGGTAACCGATTTTCCCTATTCTTTCCACAGTTCCACTGTCTACTCACCTAAAATTGAGGAGGGACCATAGGAGGCTGAAGGCAACGGTGAGGCGGCATCAGAGAGGAGTGCCGGTCCGGGACTTCCGTATCCTGAAGCAGCAGGTCCTGGAGCTGCGTGAAAAATCGGCCAAGCAGGACGAGCTTATTGCCAATTTAATGGGCACCGGGGGCAGGCGTGATGCCTAACTATTATTTTTGTTGTTGTTTTTTTTGTGGGGGTGGGGGGGGGTATTTTTGTTGGACCATTGTAGCCCCTGACACACTCTAATGAGTTGTGGTTCACCATGAGCTTGCTGGTTAATTTGTACCTACGGTAGCTGTACTGCAGCAACTACCTACCTACCTGCCTAATCTATACTGCAGCACCTACCAACCTACCTACCTAATCTATACTGCAGTGCCTACCTACCTACCTAATCTATACTGCAGCACCTACCTATCTACCTAATCTATACTGCAGCACCTACCTATCTACCTTATCTATACTGCAGCACCTACCTACGGTAGCTGTACTGCAGCAACTACCTACCTACCTGCCTAATCTATACTGCAGCACCTACCTACCTAATCTTTACTGCAGAACCTACCTACCTAATCTACAGTAGTGTGAAAAACTATTTGCCCCCTTCCTGATTTCTTATTCTTTTGCATGTTTGTCACACTTAAATGTTTCTGCTAATTGAAAACCGTTAACTATTAGTCAAAGATAACATAATTGAACACAAAATGCAGTTTAAAATGATGGTTTTTATGATTTATTGAGAAAAAAAACTCAAAACCTACATGGCCCTGTGTGAAAAAGAAATTGCACCCTGAACCTAATAGCTGGTTGTGCCACCCTTAGCAGCAATAACTGCAATCAAGCGTTTGCGATAACTTGCAACGAGTCTTTTACAGCGCTCTGGAGGAATTTTGGCCCTCCCATCTTTGCAGAATTGTTGTAATTCAGCTTTATTTGAGGGTTTACTAGCATGAACCACCTTTTTAAGGTCATGCCACAACATCTTAATAGGATTCAGGTCAGGACTTTGACTAGGCAACTCCAAAGTCTTCATTATGTTTTTCTTCAGCCATTCAGAGGTGGATTTGATGGTGTGTTTTGGGTCATTGTCCTGCTGCAGCACCCAAGATCGCTTCAGCTTGAGTTGACAAACAGATGGCCGGACATTCTCCTTCATGATTTTTTGGTAGACAGTAGAATTCATTCGTTTCCAGCCGCGTTTTGGAAACACGTGCGGGTGGCCGACACGCACGACATCATACAGTGCATAGAGTTCACTGTCTGATGTTCACACTGCATGCGTTCCGGACCTGTGCGGTCCGGGAACGCATGCTGCATGCAGATTTTGTAAAAACGCGCGGCTGTCCCATTTGCTTTTCAGTGATGGGATCAGCCACGCAACGCACACAAACACGTATGGCGTGCGTTCGTACGCGTTTTGTTCCGCACACATGGCCATCCGCATTTGTGATCTGAACGGGCCCTTAGTTGTAGGTGTTACATTGCTTGTGATGCAATCCCAACATTTTTTTAAATCAACAATGTCCGAGACAAAGCACCAGTGTAAAAAAAAAAAAAAAAAAAAAAAAAAAAAAACATGTATGAACAATATATGTAGCAATAATTTATTGCTCCCCCCAGTAGTTCATAGGTAGCCAGACCTCTCCCCTTCCCCCCAGTAAATCATAGGTAACCAGACCTGAACCCCTTCCACCCTCCCCCCAGAAATTCATAGGTAACCAGACCTGAACCCCTTCCACCCTCCCCCCAGAAATTCATAGGTAACCAGACCTGAACCCCTACCACCCTCCCCCCAGAAATTCATAGGTAACCAGACCTGAACCCCTTCCACCCTCCCCCCAGAAATTCATAGGTAACCAGACCTAAACCCCTACCACCCTCACCCCAGAAATTCATAGGTAACCAGACCTGAACCCCTTCCACCCTCCCCCCTGTAAATCATAGGTAACCAGACCTGAACCCCTTCCACCCTCCCCCCTGTAAATCATAGGTAACCAGACCTGAACCCCTTCCACCCTCCCCCCAGAAATTCATAGGTAACCAGACCTGAACCCCTTCCACCCTCCCCCCAGAAATTCATAGGTAACCAGACCTGAACCCCTTCCACCCTCCCCCCTGTAAATCATAGGTAACCAGACCTGAACCCCTTCCACCCTCCCCCCAGAAATTCATAGGTAACCAGACCTGAACCCCTACCACCCTCCCCCCAGAAATTCATAGGTAACCAGACCTGAACCCCTTCCACCCTCCCCCCTGTAAATCATAGGTAACCAGACCTGAACCCCTTCCACCCTCCCCCCAGAAATTCATAGGTAACCAGACCTGAACCCCTTCCACCCTCCCCCCAGAAATTCATAGGTAACCAGACCTGAACCCCTACCACCCTCCCCCCAGAAATTCATAGGTAACCAGACCTGAACCCCTTCCACCCTCCCCCCAGAAATTCATAGGTAACCAGACCTAAACCCCTACCACCCTCACCCCAGAAATTCATAGGTAACCAGACCTGAACCCCTTCCACCCTCCCCCCTGTAAATCATAGGTAACCAGACCTGAACCCCTTCCACCCTCCCCCCTGTAAATCATAGGTAACCAGACCTGAACCCCTTCCACCCTCCCCCCAGAAATTCATAGGTAACCAGACCTGAACCCCTTCCACCCTCCCCCCAGAAATTCATAGGTAACCAGACCTGAACCCCTTCCACCCTCCCCCCTGTAAATCATAGGTAACCAGACCTGAACCCCTTCCACCCTCCCCCCAGAAATTCATAGGTAACCAGACCTGAACCCCTACCACCCTCCCCCCAGAAATTCATAGGTAACCAGACCTGAACCCCTTCCACCCTCCCCCCTGTAAATCATAGGTAACCAGACCTGAACCCCTTCCACCCTCCCCCCAGAAATTCATAGGTAACCAGACCTGAACCCCTTCCACCCTCCCCCCAGAAATTCATAGGTAACCAGACCTGAACCCCTTCCACCCTCCCCCCAGAAATTCATAGGTAACCAGACCTGAACCCCTTCCACCCTCCCCCCAGAAATTCATAGGTAACCAGACCTGAACCCCTTCCACCCTCCCCCCAGAAATTCATAGGTAACCAGACCTGAACCCCTTCCACCCTCCCCCCTGTAAATCATAGGTAACCAGACCTGAACCGCTTCCACCCTCCCCCCAGAAATTCATAGGTAACCAGACCTGAACCCCTTCCACCCTCCCCCCTGTAAATCATAGGTAACCAGACCTGAACCCCTTCCACCCTCCCCCCAGAAATTCATAGGTAACCAGACCTGAACCCCTTCCACCCTCCCCCCTGTAAATCATAGGTAACCAGACCTGAACCCCTTCCACCCTCCCCCCTGTAAATCATAGGTAACCAGACCTGAACCCCTTCCACCCTCCCCCCAGAAATTCATAGGTAACCAGACCTGAACCCCTTCCACCCTCCCCCCAGAAATTCATAGGTAACCAGACCTGAACCCCTTCCACCCTCCCCCCAGAAATTCATAGGTAACCAGACCTGAACCCCTTCCACCCTCCCCCCAGAAATTCATAGGTAACCAGACCTGAACCCCTTCCACCCTCCCCCCAGAAATTCATAGGTAACCAGACCTGAAACCCTTCCACCCTCCCCCCTGTAAATCATAGGTAACCAGACCTGAACCCCTTCCACCCTCCCCCCAGAAATTCATAGGTAACCAGACCTGAAACCCTTCCACCCTCCCCCCTGTAAATCATAGGTAACCAGACCTGAACCCCTTCCACCCTCCCCCCAGAAATTCATAGGTAACCAGACCTGAACCCCTTCCACCCTCCCCCCAGAAATTCATAGGTAACCAGACCTGAACCCCTTCCACCCTCCCCCCAGAAATTCATAGGTAACCAGACCTGAAACCCTTCCACCCTCCCCCCTGTAAATCATAGGTAACCAGACCTGAACCCCTTCCACCCTCCCCCCAGAAATTCATAGGTAACCAGACCTGAACCCCTTCCACCCTCCCCCCTGTAAATCATAGGTAACCAGACCTGAACCCCTTCCACCCTCCCCCCAGAAATTCATAGGTAACCAGACCTGAACCCCTTCCACCCTCCCCCCTGTAAATCATAGGTAACCAGACCTGAACCCCTTCCACCCTCCCCCCAGAAATTCATAGGTAACCAGACCTGAACCCCTTCCACCCTCCCCCCAGAAATTCATAGGTAACCAGACCTGAACCCCTTCCACCCTCCCCCCAGAAATTCATAGGTAACCAGACCTGAACCCCTTCCACCCTCCCCCCAGAAATTCATAGGTAACCAGACCTGAACCCCTTTCACCCTCCCCCCAGAAATTCTGTTTCAGTTTATTTTATTTTTTTTGGGAGTGCTCCCTGACAGTGGGAACACTGCTATCTATAATCAAAAGAAGGTGGTAAATTCTAATAAAAAGTGTGGAGTACCCTAACGGTGGGGACACCCAAACAAATTAAACAGGAACAGGTGAGTATTTTTTTTTTTTTTGTTGTGGAGTGCTCCCTGACAGTGGGAACACTGCTATCTATAATCAAAAGAAGGTGGTAAATTCTAATAAAAAGTGTGGAGTACCCTAACGGTGGGGACACCCAAACAAATTGAACAGGAACCGGTGATTTTTTTTTTTTTTTTTTTTGAGGAGTGCTCCCTGACAGTGGGAACACAGCTATCTATAATTAAAAGAAGGTGGTAAATTATTTTAAAAAGTGCGATGCACCCTAACGTTGGGGACACCAAGAAACTGAACAAGAAAAGGTGATTTTTTTTTTACGTCAGCAGAAGCCATTTTGGTGGCAGGTAGTAGGCAAAGTCCTAGCTTGTGGCCCTGAGAGGAGCAGCGGCTCAGTCATATAGTAAGTTGACCATCACCCTCAGTAAGCCCAAGACATTTTGGTGCAGGTAGTAGGCAAAGTCCTAGCTTGTGGCCCTGAGAGGAGCAGCGGCTCAGTCATATAGTAAGTTGACCATCACCCTCAGTAAGCCCAAGCCATTTTGGTGGCAGGTAGTAGGCAAAGTCCTAGCTTGTGGCCCTGAGAGGAGCAGCGGCTCAGTCATATAGTAAGTTGACCATCACCCTCAGTAAGCCCAAGCCATTTTGGTGGCAGGTAGTAGGCAAAGTCCTAGCTTGTGGCCCTGAGAGGAGCAGCGGCTCAGTCATATAGTAAGTTGACCATCACCCTCAGTAAGCCCAAGCCATTTTGGTGGCAGGTAGTAGGCAAAGTCCTAGCTTGTGGCCCTGAGAGGAGCAGTGGCTCAGTCATATAGTAAGTTGACCATCACCCTCAGTCAGCCCAAGACATTTTGGTGGCAGGTAGTAGGCAAAGTCACCGGAAAGGTGGAAGAACAATAAACAAAACAGCAGCAACATCAGGGACAACAGTAAACATAGCAGGACATAGCAGTGCTCCATGAGGGTAGGAACACTGAAATACTTTTGCAGCAGGAGCAGAAAAAAATGAAATTGTGCAGTGCACTGTAACGGTGTGAGCAACGATATCGATAAAAGGTTTTTTTTTTTGGGGGGGGGGGGGGGGGGTTTAACCATAGAGCTCCATAAAAGTGGGAAGACTGCTGTACCTTTGAATCAAATTGTGCAGTGCACAATAATGTTGGGAACACAACTGAACATTAAATATTTAATGTTATCTTATAGACACATAGGTATATCAGAGGGAGTTGAAAGCGATCTCATTCAGTTTCTGTCTCTGAGGGCAGGGGCTGAGTATTCACTATCAATCCAGGACTGATTCATTTTTAAGAAGGTCAGTCTGTTCACTGAATCTGTAGACAAACAGGATCGCTTTTCAGTAACCACCCCACCTGCCGCACTGAATGCACGCTCAGAAATGACGCTGGAAGCCGGGCATGCCAGAAGTTGAAGCGCATACTGCGCCAGCTCGGGACAGGTTTCCAGTCTGGCGGACCAAAATTCCATAGGGTCCTCTGTGCGCATACTGTCAGATGCACCAAGTGACCTCATGTAATCACTGACCATGCGGCTCACCCGCTGGTGAAAACTTCCTTCTACTGTTCTTGTTGTTATTGTTGGACGCTCAGAGAAGTAAAAGTTTCTCATTGCTCCAAAAAGGTCTCCAGGAAGAATGGGTCTGCTAGGCTCAGCTACTTGCTGGGTGCGATGAGTGGGGATAGCTGTGATCTCAGACTGTGGAAAGGCCTCCTGCACATGACGTATTAGGGCCTGCTGCAGCTCACGCATCCTCTCCTCCTGCCGGCTTGCTGGAATGAACTGACCCAGTTTCCCCTTGCATCGAGGGTCTAAAAGGGCGGCCAACCAGTAGTCATCCCTCTCCTTAATGTTTTGGATCCGGGGATCTCTGCGTAAGCATTTCAACATATGAACAGCCATGGGGAAGAGATGAGCCTGCGCCTCCAAATCATCCGGTCTGCTCAACACATCAAAATCCTCTGACTGCTGCTGCTGCTCGTCCTGCCTTCCAATGTCTACCCACCCATGAACCACAGATGCCGCACTGGCCTGCTCTCCCTCCTCACAATGGTCAGGCACCTCAAGTAAGTCCCGCGTGAAAGTAAGCTCCTCCTCCTCCTCCTCATGTGCCTGAGTTTGGGTGGCTTGGAGCAAGCTTTGTTGTTCAAGCTCATCAAGCGCATCCTCCCCAGCTGCCATCAGGCTTCTCAGACTCTCGTCCAGCATGTACACGACTGGGATCACTTCGCTGATACAGACTTGTGCCCCACTTACGAATGTTGTAGCCTGATCGAATGGGGACAAGACACGGCAGACTTGATACATCAGCCGCCACTCTTCCTGGGTGAATCGGGCAGGTGCGCCCTGGGTGCCATGTCCTCCTCGGAGGTACTCTGCAACCGCCTTTTTCTGCTCGCACAACCTATTCAGCATGCGAAGTGTGGAGTTCCACCGTGTTGCACTGTCTGCAATGAGCCTATGGGGGGGCAGGCCATGTTTCTCCTGCAATTTAGACAGCGAATCTTTGGCATTTGAAGAATAACGTAACTTCGATACAACTCTTCTTGCATGCTGCACCACATCACTCAAACCTGGGTAGGTGCGTAAAAAGCGCTGCACCACCAGGTTGAGTATGTGGGCAAAACATGGCACATGGGGGATGTTGCCCTGATTCAGGGCGGCAATCAGATTTGCTGCGTTGTCACATACAACATGACCAGCCTGGAGTCTTCTTGGGGTCAGCCACTTCTGCACCTGTCCGTTGATAATGGCCAGGACATTTGGTGCAGTAAGTCTCTGCTGCTCAACGCTGACTAAACCCAGAACCGCCTGACAGCGTCGATGTACCACTCTGCTGTGGCCAGTCCCACGGGCACGCTTACTGGGGGCCTCAGCTGTAGCGGTTGCGACATGACTAGAGGCAAGTGTGGAACTGTTCCCCTTGACACCACGGGGCGGCGCAACCAGCTCATTGGCCGCCCCAGGACTGGAACCCTCCTGTTGACATTGGAGGGTGACCCAATGTGCCGTAAAGGACATATAACGTCCCTGGCCATGACTGCTGGTCCAGCAATCCGTCGTGAGATGTACCCTGTTGCCTACAGAATAGTCAAGGGACAGGGTCACATTATCCACAGTGTGGTGATACAGATCAGGTATTGCTGTCCTAGCAAAAAAATGGCGGCTGGGGATCCGCCATTCTGGTATGCCAAACCTCAGCAGCTCGCGAATGGCTGTACCCTCCTCTACAAGACTGTAGGGCAATAACTGCTGGACCATAGCCTGTGACAGCAGCCCATTCAACCTCCGGATCCTGCTGTGATGGGAAGGCAGTGGCTTTGTCGACCTTATCGACTCAGTAATTAAGGGCTGGGTGCTGTGAGCCACTGACGAGAAACGTGCAATTGAGGTAGCTGACATGTGGCCTCTACTGCCAGACTGTGTTGCGGAGTGAAGGCAGGGGGAAGGGGTGCCGATGTCAGAACCTGAATGGGAAGAAGGATGGGGCACTGTGCGGGGTATTTTACCCATTGCTTCCTGAACAAGCTGATTTTCTCTCTTATGCTTTTTTATGTGGGAGAGTGGACCACCTGTGCCCGCTCTTGACAAGTCCTTCCCTAAACGCACTTTATGACCACAAATGTTGCATATGACAATGTGGGGATCAGATTCATCAACGGTAAAGTACTTCCAAACTGGGGCTTTCTTAGATGATTTTTTAACTGTTTTTTCAGTCTCAGGCACAACAATTTGGGAGAGGGTGCTTTCAGATGCAGGCTCAGGCTGTGGCTGCTGCCTCGTTTGAAAAAGCCTACCAGAGGAGCCACTGCTTCCACTAGGTCTCACGGTATGCTGATGCAGCCTCTGCGGCTCTGAATCATCTGAGCTGGCATCATCATGATGTTCAGGCGGGTCATAGTCCCTATCCAGATCATCGTCACTACATCCCTTATAAGAACCCAGCTCATCATCATCAGGATAATTGGGAGAAAGAAGGTTGGGAGAGCACTCATCCTGGATGTTATGTTCTCCCATTGAGGACTGAGACTGATCGCGGGCATGGTACAAGTTGTCATCATGATCATCACCCGCCAATCCCTCCTCGATAACATTCTGAGGTTCATTAAAAAAATTCTGGGCATCAGACTCTAGGTTTAGGTCGGACTGCGAAAGAGCTTTGTCCACAAGGTCTGCAATATGTGCAGTATATGGAAGTGAAGGCTCATTTTGGATGTTGGTGGCAGATTTTTGAGCAGGCATGGGTGTGCTGCTGGTACTGCTGCTACTCTCCAGGGCCTGAAGATTGGGGGACTGAGAACCGCTATCTCTCGTCACAAACTCCACAATATCAGCAGCCTGACTCTCCATAATGGGGCGTCGTGGGCCCTTCATCATCCTTGAATCGCGAATAAGGTTGTAGACTTTTTTTGGAGTTACATCTTCACTCCTCACTGTGCCTGTTGAGGATTGGCCACTACCTCGCACTGATTGTCCACTACCAACTGACTGTCCCCTGCCAGTTTTGGACTGACCCCTGCCGGGTACAGTGCATCCCCTGCTTGGTGCAGAGCGTCCCCTTCCTGCTGTGAAATAGGGATGTACTTTTTGGGCTGCTGGTTCTTGATCACTGCCTGTCAAGGTGTCAAACAAACATCTTTTTGCAGTGGGTTCAATTCCTCGGCCACGGGCACGGCCTGCTCCACCTCTGCCAGACATTGTAGGGAATATGTTCAGCAAGTGCCAAACGTTAGTGTTTTATTGAAATGTAGGGGAAAGTGACAAATGATAAACGTATAAAATAAAATAAAAATAAATCAAATTAAAATTTCAATGTAATGAGGGAGGAGAGGACTGGAGAGCTAGTCCAAATTATATATCAATTGCTTTTGGACAACGCACTTGAAATAAATCCCCCCACAAAAAAAATGAAAATAAAATTCAATCAAATCAAATAATCAAAATGATAAAAAAAAAAAAAAAAAAACAATTCACTCTCAGCACACGATCCCTGAATCTAACTGATTTCACTCTATTACATATCACAGGCCCTCTCTGGTCTCTACAATCTACACGCTTTCACTGTAAAATCACAAGCCCTATAATCAGTTTTCCCTGCCTCACTAAACAACAGAATTCTAACCCTAAACAAAGCCCTAACTACAATAATCAACTTCCTAACACAGGCTTACAATCACACAGATCAAAGATGTAAGAAAATGCAATAGAATTGCACTTAATATGGATGTGTAACTGTATCACTCTCTGTCTCACTCCTTCTCCTCAGAAAGTGAAAGCAACCCACAAAGAACACAGATCATGGCTGACAGCTTATATACTAAAGGGCGGGAGAAGATACTATTGGTTGCTTAGGATGTAGCTCCCAAACAAACTTGATAACTGATTGGCTACTCTTGGAGAAGGAGAGTTGTGCCTACGAATTTACGCGTAAAATTACGCGTAATTCACCGTAAAATTACGCATCCCTACGCTATTACGGTAGGCGGCGTAATTACAATCCCGCTTTACGGCTTACGCGTACATACTTACGCGTAAGCCGTAAATTACGCGTAGCACTTACGCGTAAAATAACGGTAAATTACGGTGCGTAATTACGCGCATGCGTAATTTCGGCCCAGCACTGATATATACCCATTCCTATCGGTGTCTTTGAAATAGGTTCTGGTCCCCATTAGATTTCCCTCTCTTATTATTTCTAAGTCTAAAAACTGGATTTTATCACTTCCATATTGCATAGTGAGGGAAATACCCAAGCTGTTTTCATTTAATTTATTCACATATTGCTCCAGATGCTCCTGTCACCCCCCCATACAAAGAAAAGGTCATCAATAAATCTTCGCCATAGCCTCACCGGACCCCCCTCCCCCAACACTGTTTGTTCCCACTTTCCCATAAACAGATTTGCGAGGCTCGGAGCGTAACTCGCCCCCATAGCGCATCCTTTCGTTTGGCTGTAGAAATTTCCACCGTGCCAGAAATAGTTCCTTTCCAGCGCAAATTTTAGTAACCTCAATATATATTCCCTCTGTTCATCTTTTATATTTCCCTCTCTCTTAAAAAAGAATTCAACTGCCTCCAACCCCAATTCGTGTTTAATATTAGTATACAGGGAGGATACATCCATTGTGACCATCAGGGCCGGCCCGCCCATGAGGCGGGGTGAAACTTTTGCCTCAGGCGGCACTTCTGGGGGGGCGGCACCCACCCGTCCATGTGTGTGGGGGGCCGCCCGAGCTGGAGGGGATAGCGGGCAGGAAGGGGGTATTGGGCCTAGCGGCGGGGAGGGGGGTCGGACCCCCCCCTCCCTCGCCTGGGTCCCCCGTCCTCCGCTCCCCTCCAGCTTTAAAAAGGTCCGTGCTGTGGCTGCAGCTCTTCGTAAGAGGCAACGGGCGGGGATTACTCACCTCTTTCTCGTTCCAGGCCAGCGTGCGCTCCACTGACGTCGCTTCCTGCTATGCCGCAGGAAGTGACGTCAGTGGAGCGCACGCTGGCCTGGAACGAGGAAGAGGTGAGTAATTCCCGCCCGTTGCCTCTTACGAATAGCTGCAGCCACAGCACGGACCTTTTTAAAGCTGGAGGGGAGCGGAGGACCCAGGCGAGGGAGGGGGGGGGGTCCGACCCCCCTCCCCGCCGCTAGGCCCAATACCCCCTTCCTGCCCGCTATCCCCTCCAGCTCGGGCGGCCCCCAACAACAACGGCTTGGGGGGGGGGGGGGGGGAGGGCGGCGGCGATTTCTTTGAAAATTGCCTCAGGCGGCAAAAAGTCTAGGGCCGGGCCTGGTGACCATTATTTCCTCCCCTTTCAGTTCCTTCCCCTCTATAATCTGAAGCATGTGTTTGGTATCCTTAAGTATATTGGGAAGTTTTTCCACCATAGGTTTCAAAAACTCATCCAAATACTGTCCCAATCTGTGGGTGACCGACCCTATCCCACTTACTATGGGCCTTCCTGGGGGGTCAACTTTACTTTTATGCATTTTAGGGACCTGGTATATGACGGGTATTCGGGGAACATCCGGAACAATATATTTGAACTCCTCATCCGTGATAAAACCCCTATCCATCCCCTCCCTAAGTATCTCCCTCAATTCCGCCATATACTTACCTGTGGGGTCTCCCCTCAGTCGGGTGTATGCCTCTGCATCCCCTACCAATCTGTCCAGTTCATTTTTATACTGCAGTTTGCTTAGAACCACCACCCCTCCCCCCTTATCTGCCGGCCTAACCACTAAATTCTTACTCTCCAACATCTCCTTCGCCACCTCCCTAGTTTGCCCATTTTTTTGCTCTGGGATATTGTCCATATCCCTAATAACCATATTTTTAAAAACCTCAATCGCATTATAGTTAGTGTCCTGTGGATTAAATGTGGATTTTGTGCGCAAATTAGTATGTACATATCTGTCTGGTTCCTTATGCCCAAAATTCCGATTTGGACGGCCAGCAAAATATTTTTTTAGATGTAGTTTTCGTGCAAACTTGTTAATGTCAATATACGTGGAAAATTTGTCCATACCCTGCCGTGGTGCATATTTCAGGCCTTTATCCAATATAGTCAATTCTCTAGTGCTCAAAGTGATACCACTAATATTGAACACCCCTTCCCCCATCACTGTCGCATCCTTTTTGCCCCTCTTCCCCCCCCCCCCCCCCCCTTGTGCCTCGTCTGGCTCTCTTTTTCCATAGGGACCCTGTTGCGGTATATACCCTGCCATTTCCTGTCTCCATTCTCTCTCCCCATACCTCGGTGCCATCTCTAAAAAAGGTTCCATTTGTTTTTGTTGTCTTATAGGATCATAGCGGTTGAACGTCGGTATATTAAACTGATTCTGGTAATCATTCCTATACCCCCTCCCCTGCCCTCTATCTGGCATTCGATTTGAGCCCCTATTCTGTCCCCACCCCCGATTAGTGTTTCCCCATCCCACTCTTCTTTCCTCACCTAAATACCCATGATTAATCCCCTGTTCCCCCCCCTGTGTGTAGGTGGGCCTGGGAGCTGGTCTATGTTCAGTGCGCTGTTCTTCCATAGGTATATTCTGTTTCTGCTGTCTCATTTCCTCGGCCTTAGCTAATAGCTCTGCTGCCTTTATCTCCTCTTTTTTCTTTATTTGCCATCTATATGTTTCCTTTTTCCTTGTAGCTAGAGTGAGCAGAGGCGAGGAGGCACGTATGGCATCCCAGCGTTCATTCCGTGCGCGCGGCGGAAGCGAAGGGGGAACACTAACGGGAGCCTGCCAGTCTGGCCACCAAACAGGGGAGAGCCCGTGTATACAAATTACTCAAACGCTGATTTTATTCAACTTCATGTGAGTGCAATTGCTTTTTATAAATAAATAGCTTTTAACAGTATTACGCTATGGAGGCTTTTTCTTGCTGAGGTACTCATCACATCAAGATAACCTCCTTTGGTGACGTGTGGAGAGTATACTGCTGGAGTGGTGGGGGACGACCCGCGAATGGTCCCTAGGCTCATATAGACCATTGGTTGGTCTAGGACAGGGGTGAGTGGCACACAAAGGGTGCGGTGGAGGTGACCTGTCTGAAATTGATAGAAGTACTCTGACAGCTGCTCCTGAGAAAATTTATGTGAAGAAATTGCTTTCTATATTTCATATGCTGATATCAGTTAGGTTTAACATGTTTTTTATGATAAATAGGTTTTAGGTCCCATGAACTTGGACTTTAAACTGAATAGGATAGCCCAAGCTTTTTTATGTTTATGATCTATAATCCAGTGTGCACAGGAATTTACTGGACGTTCAATGTATGCAGTGAACTCTACAACTATTAATTCTGGTCTTTTGTACTTGGCCCTGTGCAATTCAATGTTATCTCTGATCTGATGGTTCTAGTATTGTTATGGTAATTTATCTCAAAGGGTGATTTAATCAATTGTTTGCAGGAGGGTGAGTTAAGTGAACACCGTGAGCGCTACCTCTTGTGGCACAACCCTGGTTTATGAATGCTCTTTCCCTCCTCCCCCCCCCCCCCCTTCTGCTTTCTTACCTACTTCATACAATCGACTTAATACACCATATTGGGCTCCTGCTCTTCTTGTGTGTCTACATTGAAGTCCATGGCTCTGACATCCACGTTTATTTGCACAAGGATTTTCCCATATGGAACAATTTTCACTTGACTGCGCTCCTCCCATTCATTTGTCAATACCTTTATCACTACTTATCCCAACGAAATGATCTACTGTATATCTTGTTTTTTTCGCCACCAATTAGGCTTTCTTTGAGGGGTGTGTTTTGGTTAGAATTATTTTATGCTTAATGCCTTTTAACGGGAATATTAGGAAAAATGTCTCAGTTTTTGGCCGTTATAGTTTTAAAATAATACATGCTACTGTAATTAAAACCCACTTATTTTATTTTCCCATTTGTCCCAGTTATTACAATGTTTATATAATTACTTAAAGATTTTATTGTTAAAAAGCGGTGCAATTTTTTCACGAGCTTTTAGACCCTAAAAATCACACTGCTAGATTGATCTGTAGCAGCCCTGCACATTACACACCTTCTATGGATTCAATTCGGGATTACCACCCTGAGCTGCAGATTTCCATTCTGACTCGGGGTTACCGCCAAGGAGGTTGAAATATTTCCCTAGTACAATGTATGGCAACAATATTTTATTTATAAATAAAGGTGTATTTTTTCTGTTTTGTGTCCGTCACTAATTACAAGCCCATATTTGCATAAATTACAGTAGTATACCCTCATGACATTTATATTTAAAAAAAAGTTTAGTCCCTAAGGTAACTATTTATGTATTTATTTAAAAAATGTAACTTTTTTTTTATAAATGAAAATATTTTATGTGGGTAACTATGGGAGAGTGGGGGAGGTAAGGTGTTCATTTTAATGTTATATTTTTGTATTTTTATTTAAAAAAAAGTGTATGTAGGTGCAATTTTACTATTTGGCCACAAGATGCCCCCCCATGTTATCTTCCTGTGCGTACTGTTAGTACACTAACAGGAAGTAACGTGTGGACATGTTACTGATCGGTGTACTAGTATGCCGCCATGGATGGGGGGGGACATCTTGTGGGGGGGGTCACAGGCATTGAAAGAAGAAGATGAGTATCTATGTCCTTGGAACAAGAACAGACAGTCTTCCCGCAGAGCGTAGATATTCTGCCGCAAACCCAGCTAGTGCTTAAAGGATACCCGAGGTGACATGTGACATGATGAGATAGACATGGGTATGTACAGTGCCTAGCACACTAATAACTAGGCTGTGTTCCTTTTTTTCTTTCTCTGCCTGAAAGAGTTAAATATCAGGTATGTAAGTGGCTGACTCAGTCCTGATCCAGACAGGAAGTAACTACAGTGTGACCCTCACTGGTAAGAAATTCCAACTATAAAACCCTTTCCTAGCAGAAAAGGGCTTCTTAGAGCAGGAGAGAGATAAAAAGGGTCAATATCGCATACATTTTAGCTCTGGTATACTTCAATAAATGTGTCATTGAGCAAAAACAATAAACAGTTAAAACTTTAAAATTAGATTTAAATGTAAAATAAAACGGTAAAATATCCTAAAAAGTAATTTTTAGGAGAAGGAAGATAGATACAATTGTTTATTTCATTTATTTTCACCTTGGGTGTCCTTTGAAGCATTTATGTGAATAAGTGTTTTCTAAAGGGGCCCATACACTGGTCGATTTCAGCCGTCGAACGATTCTATCGGATGGATCAATTGGAAATCGATTCTATCAAATCAGCCTATCGATCGATTTGCGGCTGATTTCAATCGATTTGATCTCAGTGGATGGAAAATCTAAGTCGATCTGCTGCTGGCATAAGCTGGCCATACACTGGCCCGATTTGCCACCGTTTCGACAGCAGATTCGATCACTGGGATCGAATCTGCTGCCAATCGTTCGCGCTACACGCCGAATTTCGATCCATTCCGTCCGATCCCGTCGATCGCGCCGTGCGGAAAATAACCGTCGATCGCCCGCGGGTAAAGAGCGCATCGCTAGCGGCGTTCGAGTGCCCGACGACCGACGTAATAGAGCTGCAATACATTACTTGCTCCGCCGGCGCGACTCCCGGGTCTCCGCTCTTCTTCTCCGCTCTGGTCTGGTCTGGTCTCCGGCATGCTTCCCTTCTTCCTGTCCCGGCAGGAAGTTTAAACAGTAGAGGGCGCTCTACTGTTTAAACTTCCCCCAGATAGGAAGAAGGAAAGCAGGGCCGGTTTAAGCAACAATGAGGCCCCAGGGCAAAATAACCCTGGGGGGCCCCCCAACATGTACCCCGGAACAAAAATCGGCATTAGGGGACCTTTTTTGCAGCTGGTATAGTCAGGGTGTGAAGTCCCAATCAGTCGGAGCTCCACATTCTGGCTATCCCAGCCTGCATGGGGGACAAGGGGTTAAAAAGTTTCAGGAGGGCGGACCCCACATAATTTTTTTTTTTTAAATTCCCACACTCTAAACATAAAAAAAAAAATTGGGAAAATAGGAAAAAATGCCAGGGATCTTCATACAGCCATATTGCGGCTGTATAGCGATCCTTGGCCAAAGCGCTGCGGCTGCGTATAGACCCCATGGAAACCCCGTCAGGAAATTTATTGCGCTTTCGTTTGAGGCATGTAAAATTACACTACCGTTAGGTTTGCTACTAAAAGTGACATTTACCGCATTTAAAAGTATTCTTTTTTCCTTTGAAACTTTAAAATAGATTTTCTCAAAAACTATAAGGTCTTTTTGAAAAATTGTTTTTTCTTCTTATTCCTAATGATCTCCTTAACATATCCTGCAAATTTAGGGTTTCTAGCATTTAAGGTGGATTTGCTATTAACCATTAAAGTCGGCAGGTTTTTAACCTGCCTGGCGTTCTATTAAGATCGCCAGGGAGGCTGCGGGAGGGTTTTTTTTTAATAAAAAAAAAACTATTTCATCCAGCCAACTGAAAGTTGGCTGCATGAAAGCCCACTAGAGGGCGCTCCGGAGGCGTTCTTTCGATCGCCTCCGGCGCCCAGAATAAACAAGGAAGGCCGCAATGAGCGGCCTTCCTTGTTTTGCTTCCCTCGTCGCCATAGCGACGAGCGGAGTGACGTCATGGACGTCAGCCGACGTCCTGACGTCAGCCGCCTCCGATCCAGCCCTTAGCGCTGGCCGGAACTTTTTGTTCCGGCTATGCTGGGCTCAGGCGGCTGGGGGGACCCTCTTTCGCCGCTGCTCGCGGCGGATCGCCACAGAGCGGCGGCGATCAGGCAGCACACGCGGCTGGCAAAGTGCCGGCTGCGTGTGCTGCTTTTTACTTGAGCCAAATCGGCCCAGCAGGGCCTGAGCGGCAGGCTCCGGCGGTACTGGACGAGCTGAGCTCGTCCAGACCGCCCAGCAGGTTAAATGTGTATTTTGTTTCCTTTGAAACTTTTTAAAATCGATTTTTCTCAAAAACCATAAGGCCGAACTGAAATTTTTTTTCCTCTTGTAGCCACTGGGGGCCCCTACAAGCTCTCGGGCCCTGGGGCAGCTGGCTCCTTTGCCTCTATGGTAGCGTCGGCCCTGCCGGAGACCAGACCAGACCAGAGCGGAGAAGAAGAGCGGAGACCCGGGAGTCGCGCCGGCGGAGCAGGTAATGTATGCGGAATGGGGGGAAGCGGCGGCAGCACCACCACCACAGATTGTGAACAGTTTCAGGCTGAAATCGGTTCACAATCTGTTTGCAGTAAAGGTAGCCATACGATCCCTCTCTGATCAGATTCGATCAGATAGGGATCTGTCTGTTGGTCGAATCTGATGGCAAATCGACCAGTGTATGGCCACCTATAGAGTTGCATTGGTTCTAATGGTCCAATAATGCATTTACTGTACATCGATTTCCAATCTATTGTAAATCTGTTCCTAGTGTGTGGTACACATCAGATAGATTCCTATCAGATTCGACTTGACAGTCATCTGACAGAAATCTGATGGTCGAATCTACTGCAAATCTATAAGTGTATGGCCACCTTTATGCCTCGTAAACTGCAATGCAAATTATGCGAAATTACACTAAATTACAATACTTTCAGGTTTGTGAAATTTTGTATAATTTTCACAAATTGCCATTCTGGTTGTAATTACAATTTTTGGGTAAAAGATTGTAATTACAAACAGAATGGCAATTTGTGAAAATTATACAAAATTTCACAAACCTGAAATTATTGTAACCTTATGATCTGTAATGTCACAATAATGCGCAATCTCATGAAGATATAACTTTCTCATTGCCCATAGAATTTAACGCATTTATGCAAATGTGTTTTCTCATGTGCAAAAAATTGTTTCCTTTTGTGTTGTAGACCTCAATGCAGTTGTGTGAAAATTACGCAAAATTACACACATTCAAAATTATCCACAAAATCATAATTACAGTCATGATCGTATGATGATACATGATGGGAAATTTCACAAAACCGAAATGACTTATGACGATCAACACTGCTTACCGGATGGAGGAAACACATAAAAATGAAAAGAGCAACAAGTGGAGGACCACCTGGATGCATACATTAAATAAGGGCGCCAGGAAAAAAGGGGAGTGGGGTGAAGTCAAAATTGTAAAATATCGTCTATAACAATGAAAATTAAGAAATAATTACAGATGGAATGAGGATAGTAAGGAGTTTTGATGAGGATATAAAATGTTTTGTAATGAGGAGGATAGTAAAACACTGATAAATATTACAGATTTTTCTGTAACTAAACCTAACCCTACTCTCACACAGAACAGTTCCTTTACCAATGCCTAATCCTAACCTCCCCTGGTGGTGCCTAATCCTAACCCCCCCTGGTGGTGCCTAATCCTAACCCCCCCTGGTGGTGCCTAATCCTACCCCCCCCTGGTGGTGCCTAATCCTAAACCCCCTAGTGGTGCCTAATCCTAACCCCCTCGGTGGTACCTAATCATGAGACACCCCTGGTGGTGCCTAACCCTAAGACCCCCATGGTAGTGCCTAAACTTAAGACTCCCCTGGTGGTGCCTAACCCTAAGACCCCCCTGGTGGTGCCTAACCCTAAGACCCCCTGGTGGTGCCTAACCCTAAGACCCCCCCTGGCGGTGCCTAACCCTAATACCTCCCCTGGTGGTGTCTAACCCCAAGACCCCCCCTGGTGGTGCCTAACCCTAAGACCCCCCCTGGCGGTGCCTAACCCTAAGACCTCCCCTGGTGGTGCCTAACCCTAAGACCCCCCCTGGTGGTGCCTAACCCAAAGACCCCCCCTGGTGGTGCGTAACCCTAAGACCCCCCTGGTGGTGCCTAACCCTAAGACCCCCCTGGTGATTCCTAACCCTAAGACCCCCCTGGTGGTGCCTAACCATAAGACCCCCCTGGTGGTGCCTAACCCTAAGACCCCCCGGTGGTGCCTAACCCTAAGACCCCCCCAGTGGTGCCTAACCCTAAGACCCCCCCGGTGGTGCCTAACCCTAAGACCCCCCTGGTGGTGCCTAACCCTAAGACCCCCCTGGTGGTGCCTAACCCTAAGACCCCCCTGTTGGTGCCTAACCCTAAGACCCCCCTGTTGGTGCCTAACCTTAAGACCCCCCTGGTGGTGCCTAACCCTAAGACCCCCCTGGTGGTGCCTAACCCTAAAATCCCCCTGGTGGTGCCTAACCCTAAAATCCCCCTTCTTGACACCTAACCCTAAGACCCCCCTGGTGGTGCATAACCTTAAGATCCCCCCTGTAGTGCCTAACCCTAAAACCCCCTGGTGGTGCCTAACCCTAAACCCCCCCGCTGGTGCCTTACCCTAAGACCCCCGTGGTGGTGCCTACCCTAAGACCCCCTGGTGGTGCCTAACCCTAAGACCCTCCCTGGTGGTGCCTAACCCTAAGACCCCCCTGGTGGTGCATAACCCTAAGATCCCCCTGGTGGTGCCTAACCCTAAGATCCCCCTGGTGGCGCCTAAGACCCCCCAGTGGTGCCTAACCCCCTAAGACACCTCCCTAGTGGTGCCTACCTATAAGACCCCCCTGGTGGTGCCTTACCCTAAGACCCCCCCCTTCCTGATGCCTAACCCTAAATACCCCCCTTCTTGACGCCGAACCCTAAACCCCCTCCCCTCTGTCGCAAATATCGTAAAAAAAAAAAAAAGTATTTCTAAGACAATAAATTATTTACAAAATGATAATTCTCAAAACAAATTTCAAAACGTTAATTTTCAAATCATTCTAAAAATGAACAATTTGGGTTGGATGGGCCTGGCGCTCCATATTTCTGCTTTTGGCACCCAACAGCTGATATTTTGCATTAGCTCCTATGGTGCGCCCAAATAGTCCATTAGCCGGAGGTGCCCAAATTTCCTGATTCCCACCAGGACCCCCATTGATATCAGCTCTGACAGTAGCTGTTAGCGCTCGTTCACATCTAGGGCGTTTTGCGTTTTTTTTTAGTGCAGTGCAATGAATCCTTATGGAATAGTTTATATCTGAGCATTTCGCAAGCTTTTCGCTCAGCAAAGCGCTGCTTGTACCATTTTTAGGACAATTTTGCCTCAAAGGAAAATATAGGAAAAGCGCAAAACGTTCACAAAATCGCTTTGTGCGGTGATTGCGTTTGCACTTTTAAGAATAAATACATAGGGCTCGATTCACAAAGCGGTGCTAACCCAGTTAGAGACTTGAGGCGTGATAACCATTGCACCACACTGGTGAAAAGCCAGTTTAGGCGTGATAAGTTTAGGCGTGATAAGTTTAGATAAGTTTTGATCGCGCGCAAAGTCCTGCACACAAAGCAGCGCCATTAAATTCTATGCGAAGTGCACCAGACTTTGCTAGCGCAAAACTTTTGATCAGCTGTGCACTGCGGTGCTGCTAACCCAGTTGGTGCTTAAACTTATCATGCCTAAACTTATCACACCTAAACTTATCACACCTAAACTTATCACACCTAAACTTATCATGCCTAAACTGAGTTTAGGCATGATAAAGGGCTTTTCACCAGCGTGCTAACTGTTAGCACCGCTTTGTGAATCAGGCCCATTGTATTTATTCTTTTCCGGATCCAATAGTTCACTTCACGACTTGCTTCAGAAAGTAAAAAAACAAATCGCTCTGCAAAAGCGCTTTGAAAAACGCTTTACAAAAAATCGTAGCGCGCAGGAGGGGAAAAAAAATCACTCGCAAAATACCAAAATGCGATTGCGAATTTAGATGTGAACAAAGCCTTACAGTTCTTGCATCACCCCTGCATCACGTGCGTAATTTTGCGTGATGACTCATGCTAAAACTGCACACAGTAGCCACACCTCTAAATACGTTCAATCAGACTCACCGTGAGATGGGAGGAATTTTTTTGCATCAAGGTCACAGTAATGAATAAAATATAATAATAATAATATAATAAACATTTAATATACCTTGTAAACACTAATGACAAATTCCTGGCGAATGTGCAATTTGTAATTTCCACAAAGCAAATTGTCCTCTAACAAGGCTTAAATGATCCCTTTCCTATATAAGCAGTTGTCACTCCGATGATCGATCCTATTCTGCATCTTGTTTTAGCCACAGGGCACCTATTAACTAAATGTGTTTTCTAATATTATAACTCTGTCCTATTGGGAAGCCGTTCCACCCTCCTAATTGCTGTGCCGTTGGCATGTTAAGGAGTTATTTCAGTGTGTGAGTCACATACAAGCACACGGTACACTCCGGTAATGGGAGAGTGATAATACATTTATGATCTCTATTTGTCGGCTGAAAGTTCTCAGATTGGCAATAATGATAAAATCCAAGCATGACTCACTCATTGGGGAGGATCACACAACATATTTGGGAATATAGGTAATTACTGTGGTGAGTGGAGAACTTCGACCTACATACCGTATATACTCGAATACAAGTCGACCTAGTCGTGTATAAGTCGACTCCAATATTCAACCCTCTTAAAGTGGATCCAAGATAAACTTTACTCATTGCATAATTGTGTTCCTTACATATAGTTTATAGGGCATTCCTCAAGCCAAATACTTTTTTTTTTGTTTTAATACTCTAATTCCCTATAAACTAAGCAAGCCTTGCCTACAGCTCAGAGTGCCTTGGCACTCCATGTAGCAAGGGCTTATGGGAGCTCAGTCTTGGTAGGAGGAGGAGGAAGTTACTAGCCAGAGATTTCAGAGGCAGAGGGGAGGAGGGAGCAAGAGAGGGGATTGAGCTAAGGGCTGGAGATGCAGTTGCTGCTTGCCTGTGTGTAATGTGACAAACAAAACATGGCTGCTGTCTGTGACGGATTGCGGAGAAGCCGCCGCGTGTTCTGACAGTGAGGCGGCGGTGTCCACGCACAGAGCGGCGGTTTCCCCGCAGCAACATGCTTCTGGTTTGTCTGGACCCAGTAGTGCACACAGATGGAGAGCTACGCGCACGCGCGCCGCAAGACAGGCTCTTTATGTCAATAGGAGAAGGGTCAGCTGATCGAGGCGGTCAGCTGATCCCAGCTCAGCAGATGATTGGTTGATGGGAGCTGGGTGGCGCTGGGGAGCGCTTCACTATATATATCTCTTGCTGTTCAGTTGCTGGTTGTCTGGCGTTGCGAATGCCTATGTGTTAGCACTCAGACCTTAGTCAGATCCTTCAGTGTGGTGGAACCAGGAGGACCTGGGAATCCACACTTAGCCAGTTTACTGTGCATCATCTGTGTTATTCCTTAGACCAGTTCCAGGGTGTAGAGACCATGGACCTCACACCCCAGACTAGGAATACTGTGTATCATCTGTGTTATTCCTTAGACCAGTTCCAGGGTGTAGAGACCACGGACCTCACACCCCAGACTAGGAATACTGTGTATCATCTGTGTTATTCCTCAGACTAGTTCCGGGGTGTAGAAACCACGGACCTCACACCCAGACTAGGGAATCTGTGTTGTCAATCTGTTATACATCAGACTAGTTCCAGGCTGTAGAGACCACGGACCTCACACCCAGACTAGGGAACTTGTGTTATCATTCTGTTATACATCAGACTAGTTCCAGGCTGTAGAGACCACGGACCTCACACCCAGACTAGGGAACTTGTGTTATCATTCTGTTATACATCAGATTAGTTCCAGGGTGTAGAGACCACGGACCTCACACACAGACTAGGGAACTTGTGTTATCATTCTATTATACATCAGACTAGTTCCAGGGTGCAGAGACCACGGACCTCACACCCAGACTAGGCATTGTTTGATATCTGTTATGACTTATTGCTTTTCTGACTACTCCTCTGATCTCTGATTCGGTACCTTGCACTTCTGATATTCCGTTGCCAAACCCTGCTTGCCTTGGATACCGAATAAGCTTCCTGTCTTCGTACTTTATCTGTCTGTGTGTTGCCGACCCGGCCTGCCCGACCTTTCTGGCTGTCACCCACCCCTTGGGTGCTCAGTCTTCCTGCAGGGCCCCCTGCTCCTCAGAGGGGGCACTGCTGCTAAACCAGTCAGGGTCTCCTCCTCCTGGAGCCCTTGACTGCAGTAGAGTCTGTCTCTACTTATTGGACCACCTGCTACCCCGGTGGTACAATTCCTACTGTTACACCAAACACTTACACGCTTCCGGTGTCCAGAGGTTAGCAATATATCTGTATTATCATCAATAATCAGGTATATATCTGTATTCTTGGTAATACTGCAGATCACCAATAATCAGATTCTCTCTGCGTGCTGACACCAATCGTTACACTGTCATTGTATAAATAAACATAGGTAGAAAAAAACAAAGTCTTGTAAAAGTAATACCTTTTAATGGCTAACTGCTAAAGTTAAATAATGCAAGCTTTCTGGGATCTAGTCCCCTTCTTCAGGCATATTTCTAGATGTTAGCTGTAGTAAAACACTGATGCAGGGAAGCTGCATGAAGATGGCAGTTGAACGTACTGGTTGCTGTTCAGCAGTTAGATGTCAGGTGGTCAGCAGGCTGGAGCCAGTGAGCTTATGCAAGCAAACATGAAATCTAGCAGGTTTCTGAAGATAGTGAAGCCAAGTCAATCATGTTACATAAGGAGTCATGAATCCCATTCCACAATTTAAACCTTCTGTTAATGTCTTGAACATTTTCATAAATTTGTACTCAGAAATCTTTCTTGCTTGTTCATTTTTAAAGTTACCCTTGAGAATAAGTACTTTTAGATCTTGCATGCTGTGTCCTGGTTCGCAGAAGTGTTGGCCCACTGGTGTGTCCATTTTACCCTCATTAATTTTAAAGCGGTGATGGTTCATTCTTGTGCGCAGTTTTTGTCCTGTTTCTCCTATATAGATTCCTCTTGAGAGGCATTTCATGCAGCGTATCATGTATACAACATTGGATGATTCACAGGAAAATTGGTCTGATATTTGATGATATTTCTGTGAGTTTGGTATTTGTATTTGGCTTGTGCACAAGATATAAGGGCAGGTCTCACACCTTGCGTTATTACAGGGTAATGTGCCTGGAGTTTCTGGTGTAGATAATGCACTTCTGATAATCATTTGTCTCAAATTGGGAGGTTGTCTGAAAGCAAGCATTGGTAAATCAGGAAAAACTTCTTTCAGGAGTTTGTCTTTATGAAGTATCGGTTGCAGGGCTTTCGATATCTTCCTCAGTGTCTTTAATCTTGGGTTGTAGGTGACCACTATTGGGACTCTGTTGTTTTCAGTCTTTGGGGTGTACTTTAATAGTTCCTCTCTAGATTTTAAAGTTGCTCTGTGTATTTGATCATCAACGATTCGTGGATGATATCCCTGATCTATGAATATATTACGTAGTGACATAAGTTGTCTGTCTCTGTCCTCTGAAATAGAACATATTCGGTTATACCTCAGAGCCTGGCTGTAAACAATAGATTTTTTGGTGTGTTCCGGGTGGAAACTATTCCACTTGAGGTAAATATGCCTGTCAGTTGGTTTACGGTAGATGGATGTTTCTAAAAATCTATCTTGTATATAAATTGTAGTATCCAGGAAACTGACATGGGAGGATGAAAAGTTGAGAGTTAACTTGATGTTCTTGTGGTATTCTGAGAAATTTTTGTGGAATTTGATTAATTCTTCCTGTGATGCTGTCCAAATTAATAGGATATCGTCTATAAATCTGAAGTAAGCCCATGGTTTAATTTCACACATTGAAAGGAAGTTTTCCTCCAATCTGGCCATAAATAAATTTGCATACTGGGGTGACATTCGACTTCCCATAGCACTGCCCATTGTCTGTAGATATATATCATTCCCAAATGAAAAATAGTTATGAGTTAGTATATATTTGATAAGTTGTAGTGTGGGCTCTGTTGGTAGATCATTCAACTGAAGGAAATGTTGACAAGCTGCAATACCGTCCTCGTGTGGAATGTTGGTATAAAGGGATTCAACATCCATTGTAGCTGGTTTGGGGACACTAACAGAAAAGATATCTGGCTGGGTAGAAAACATTCTTAAACCCATGGTAAGGAATACAGCCAGCTACATCCAGGACACCACTGACCTTCTTAACAAATTGACTGCCATGGGTCCAATCCCAGAGGGTGCTATCCTGGCTACAATGGATGTTGAATCCCTTTATACCAACATTCCACACGAGGACGGTATTGCAGCTTGTCAACATTTCCTTCAGTTGAATGATCTACCAACAGAGCCCACACTACAACTTATCAAATATATACTAACTCATAACTATTTTTCATTTGGGAATGATATATATCTACAGACAATGGGCAGTGCTATGGGAAGTCGAATGTCACCCCAGTATGCAAATTTATTTATGGCCAGATTGGAGGAAAACTTCCTTTCAACGTGTGAAATTAAACCAAGGGCTTACTTCAGATTTATAGACGATATCCTATTAATTTGGACAGCATCACAGGAAGAATTAATCAAATTCCACAAAAATTTCTCAGAATACCACAAGAACATCAAGTTAACTCTCAACTTTTCATCCTCCCATGTCAGTTTCCTGGATACTACAATTTATATACAAGATAGATTTTTAGAAACATCCATCTACCGTAAACCAACTGACAGGCATATTTACCTCAAGTGGAATAGTTTCCACCCGGAACACACCAAAAAATCTATTGTTTACAGCCAGGCTCTGAGGTACAACCGAATATGTTCTATTTCAGAGGACAGAGACAGACAACTTATGTCACTACGTAATATATTCATAGATCAGGGATATCATCCACGAATCGTTGATGATCAAATACACAGAGCAACTTTAAAATCTAGAGAGGAACTATTAAAGTACACCCCAAAGACTGAAAACAACAGAGTTCCAATAGTGGTCACCTACAACCCAAGATTAAAGACACTGAGGAAGATATCGAAAGCCCTGCAACCGATACTTCATAAAGACAAACGCCTGAAAGAAGTTTTTCCTGATTTACCAATGCTTGCATTCAGACAACCTCCCAATTTGAGACAAATGATTATCAGAAGTGCATTATCTACACCAGAAACTCCAGGCACATTACCCTGTAATAACGCAAGGTGTGAGACCTGCCCTTATATCTTGTGCACAAGCCAAATACAAATACCAAACTCACAGAAATATCATCAAATATCAGACCAATTTTCCTGTGAATCATCCAATGTTGTATACATGATACGCTGCATGAAATGCCCCTCAAGAGGAATCTATATAGGAGAAACAGGACAAAAACTGCGCACAAGAATGAACCATCACCGCTTTAAAATTAATGAGGGTAAAATGGACACACCAGTGGGCCAACACTTCTGCGAACCAGGACACAGCATGCAAGATCTAAAAGTACTTATTCTCAAGGGTAACTTTAAAAATGAACAAGCAAGAAAGATTTCTGAGTACAAATTTATGAAAATGTTCAAGACATTAACAGAAGGTTTAAATTGTGGAATGGGATTCATGACTCCTTATGTAACATGATTGACTTGGCTTCACTATCTTCAGAAACCTGCTAGATTTCATGTTTGCTTGCATAAGCTCACTGGCTCCAGCCTGCTGACCACCTGACATCTAACTGCTGAACAGCAACCAGTACGTTCAACTGCCATCTTCATGCAGCTTCCCTGCATCAGTGTTTTACTACAGCTAACATCTAGAAATATGCCTGAAGAAGGGGACTAGATCCCAGAAAGCTTGCATTATTTAACTTTAGCAGTTAGCCATTAAAAGGTATTACTTTTACAAGACTTTGTTTTTTTCTACCTACATATATTGTTTGGCTAACACGGTACAGAAACATTTTTACTACTATAAATAAACATGAAACTGTTGAAGCTGTTTGCAGCTAGATTTGCTGTGTAAACTATCTAAACTTTAGATAAGATATATAGACAAGTTACTTATCATAGTTAGTTTTTCCTCTCGGATCCACTTTAAACTGGAATTTTTTATTGACTCAAGTATAAGTCTAGCCAGCAAAGTTAATGGCTGCACTTGGAGCTCAGGAGGGGTTAATGACTGCACTGCATACAGTATTGCAGCCATTAACCCCTCCTCTCCCTTAAGTGCAGCGAATACCTCCTCCAGGCCACCAAGTGCTGCAATTATTCGCTCCCTATTATGCAGCCCAGTATTTCCCCTCCTGCTTCTTCCCTTGCTAATTGCTGTGGCCAGGTTTTTCAGACCTGTGTTTTCTTGGCATTTATCAAAAAAGTGTCAACTACTACAGGGTAAATTGCTGCAAATGGAAATGTCAGTGTGAGTAACACTAAACATATTACTCAGAGTGCTCAGTGTTGCCATGACTCATGTATAAGTCAACCCCTATACGTTAATTAAGTGAATCAGACCTACATTTCTAGACTTATACTCGAGTGTATACCAATTTGATATTTAATGAGGATCTCAATAGCCAGCTAAAGTCATATCACAGGTGGTGGGCTCAGTGCCACTTGCTATGCCAATAAAATACAGTGAGGGAAATAAGTATTTGATCCACTGCTGATTTTGTTCGTTTTCCCTCTGACCAAGAAAAGACCAGCCTATAATTGTAATGATCAGTTTACTGTAGTTGTGAGAGTTAGAATAACAACAAAATAAGCCTCAAAAACTCAGTGGCCCAAAGCGAGAACTTGCTGTGCATTGTAAGTAAGTATTTGATCCCCTATCAAAAGATGATGATGTAATCGGTAGCAAAAAAAACCCCTTGTCCGTCACAGAGGTCAGACGTTTCTTGCATTGGCCACCAGGCTTGCACACATCTCACGAGGGATTTTGGCCCACTTCTCTTTATAGATCCTCTCCAAGTCAATAAGGTTTCAAGGCTGATTATCGGCAACTCAAACCTTCAGCTCCCTCCACAGATTTTCTGTTGGATTAAGGTCTGGAGACTGGCCAGGCCACTACAGGAACTTCATGTTCTTCTTCTTCAGCCACTACTCAAGAAGGGGATCAAATACTTATTTCACTCATTACCAAGCACATCAAGCTCTGACTTTGGGGCGCTGGGGGTTTTTGAGGGCTCTTTTGCTGTCATTCTGTCTCTGATAGCTACAATAAATCTACCATTTCAATCATATACTGGTCATTTTTTAGTCAGAGGGCAACCGGGCCAAATCAGTAGCAGATCAAATACTTCTTTCCCTCCCTGTATATATACAGTACTGGTCAAACGTTTTTGAACACCCTTTTTTTCCTACTTTATTTTTACATTCAAGCAGGTGAATGTCTTATTGTACTCTGAAATGAAAGCATAGAACAAATAAACAGTAGAAGTAGAAGAAAATGAATCATGGAATCCATGTATAAACCAAAATATGCTCTACACGTCAGACTCATCAGCCAGTAGCCAGCTTTGGTAGATATAGTTTAATTTCTGAATACACTCGTGACATTCTTTCTACAATGGTAAGGGCTTGTTGTTCACACTACAAGAGCTTTTCTAAGCGCTTTGTGATTTTAAAAGCTCTTGCTAATGTTATCCTATGTGAGTGTTCACACTGGAGCGATGTGATTTTGTAAAAATCCCCCATAGCATTGCATTAAGAAGAGCTTTTCAAAATCACTAGCACTTAAAAAAGCTATTGTAGTGTGAATAAGCCCTAATGTTCCTCAGAAGGTTTTTTTTCCCCCAACTCTGTTGGATCCAGCAAAACAGCCCCACAATTTCACACGTCCTCCTCCATGTTTCACAGTTGGTGTCACACACTGAAGAACCATCCTTCCACATATTCAACATGCGCACAAATCTTCTGCATGATTGATCAGTCCATAAACCTTTCTCCCACTCTTCAGTGGTCCATTGGTGCGGTTCCATGGCCCAGACGAGCCTCTTTGACATCTTTGCAGCCTCTATCTTGCTTTAAAGTCATCAGGGAAAATGAATAAAATAAGTGCTACTTACCGGGGGCTTCCTCCAGCCCCAAGCTCCCAGCATGTCCCTCGCCGCAGCTCTCCCTGCAGCCGTTCGCCGCAGCTCCGTCCTGGTCCCCGGTGATGACGTCAGGGTGACCTCCAGGTCGGCCTGTACTGCGCCTGCACGAGCGGCGCTGTCAATTATTGCCAAGTGGGACGGAGGGGACTGCGCAGGTGGTAGGAGTTCTGCACCTGTGTAGTCCGCTCCAGCCCACGTGGTGGTGATTGACAGTACAGGACGACCTGGAGGTCATTGCCAGGGACCGGGAGCGAGCAGCGGCGAACGGCTGCGGGGAGAGCTGCGGCAAGGGACATGCTGGGAGCTTGGGGCTGGAGGAAACCCCTGGTAAGTAGCACTTATTTTATTCATTTTCCCTGATGACTTTAACTTGACGTGCCAAAAATGCATCTCCATGTCTAGTGATGAGCACAAATTTTGCATTGTAATTCACAGTTACAATGCAAAACTGTAATGCGAAATTTCAGGAAAAACGTATTAATTTTGTAAACCATAATTTCGCAATTTTGCGTAATTTTTTGCCAACTTTAGCAGTTAAAAGCAAAACCCCCATGCATGCTATTGTCACCAAAATGCTACCAGTATGTATGTTACTCAGGTCTAGTGCTTGGTAGGTAGCTCTCTTCACCACTATACCACCACCAACGTAGTGTGCTGATACCACCACCAATGTAGTATGCTGAAGCCAGCCTAGCATGTACCATTATGATATATCCAAGAGAAAAATGAGCTTGCTTAGGGATTTGTAGGATTTCAAAAGCCAACTCACATACATTGACCTGGAATTGAACCCAGGCCTACCGCGTGGTAGGCTGCTATCCTAGCTATTATACCACCAACACAACACACTACAATGCTACATGCTGAAGCCAGCCTAGCATGTACCATTATGATATATCCAAGAGAAAAATTACCTTGCTTAGGGATTTGTAGGATTTCAAAAGCCAACTCACATACATTTAAAAGCCAACTCGCATACATTTTGAGATCCTACAAATCCCTAAGCAAGCTAATTTTTCTCTTGCATATATCATAATGGTACATGTTAGGCTGGCTTCAGCATGTAGTGTTGGTGGTGGTGTAGCAGTGAGGAGAGCTGCCTACAGTGGCGTAGCTAAGGAGCAGTGGGCCCCGATGCAAGTTTTACAACAAGGCCCCCTCCCAAGCACTCTATACGTAACAATTGATACGACGCACCAAAACCTGCCAATGGCAGCTACAGTGTCAGAGGTGCAAGAAGGGGATGGGGAACAGTTTGTTAAGGATTACCACTATTCAAAGTATCTATAGAAGTGATTATTATGAGCACAGGACCAATAGAGAGCTAATACTATAGTTGAGCCCCGATGCGGTCGCTACCTCTGCAACCCCTATTGCTACGCCCCTGGCTGCCTACCAAGCACTAGACCTGGGTTCTATTCTCAACCAAGATATGTAAGCTGGCTTTTGGAATCCTACAATTCCCTGGAAGACAAGACCCTCCTCCTCCAGATGAGGGAGGAAGGAGAAAGGGAGGAGGGAGGAAGGAGGGAGAGGGAGGGAGGAAGGAGGGAGGGAGGGAGGAAGGGAGGATTACGCTTCCTGATGTTAGCAGTGTAGGTCTGCAATTGAACATCGAATGAGATTTCTGACCTTAAAACACTGCTTTGTGTCAAATCCAGATTTTTTTTCTGCCACTTTTGATGTGTATTTCACTCAACCATGTCTTCCTCCAGGTATTAGACCCCTTGAAACATCTTTTCCATCATTTTTCTAGCCAGTATAAATTTTTCTAAATATTCAAGTTTGCCTCTCCATTGAAGTCTATTGCGGTTCGCAAAAGTTCGGGCGGACCAAACTTTCGCGGTAGGTTTGCGAACCGGGTTCGCGAACCTAAAATCAGAGGTTCGGGCCATCTCTAATCATGGCCTGTGATTCCGGATTTTTGAGGCAAATTAGGGTAAAATCCGGGCCGAATTCGTAAGGCTATTTTAAATCCGGATCAAAATCATGACTTTAGCGGATTTTGATTCCGCCGTGGCCGGATTTATTCGAATCCGTGATCGGGGGTATCCGAGCATCAGGTTCCCTTTAATACTTTCAGGGCTGTTTTATACTACAAGCGATTGGCTGCATTGTGCGATCTTTTTCAGATCATCTGTAAATGGTAAAATGCGAGGACATCAGCAAAATAATGAAAATCATCGGTATTTAGACTGGCTGCGCTTCCATTGCATTTTCCGATCACACGGGATTAGTTGATCACAAGGACCCCACGATTAACATGGGGCTTGCAGTGCTCTTTTCACACTGGCGCACTTTGGGGTTGTGGGGTTCTGTGGCCAAACGTGAACAGTTACATGTTACATTTTCACATTGCATTCGTTTTTTTAACTACCGTTGAATATCGCAAGTAGCAAACACGATCAGTGTAAACAGAGGAAATTTCTCCCGCAGGCGCAGCTCATATAACCTGACAGGACGAGAGATGTGGCCACCACCAATTAATTTCACAATGTAAACCAGGGAAAGGAAAGATTTCACAATGCGCCAAACACTGACTTTATTTATCAATGAATATTGTGGGAAAAAAGCAGTTTTCATTGATTTTTGTTGATTTCCCATCAGTTCCTCTTGAAGAATCGGTTGAAGATTGGCTGAATTCACAGAAATTCCTTTCTCCATGAAGTCTAGTAAAATCGTAAAGTCTGAATTGGTCCCTCAGCCTAGAAGCAGGGCCGGTTCAAGCTAAAATGTGACCCCAGGGCAAAAAGAATCCGGGGCCCCCCCAATACCTACCACAACCCCCTCCCCCCCGTGGCTGCAGCCGGCCGGATCCCCCCCCCCCCCTCGCTTGCTGGGGGAGAGAGCAGGAAGTGAAGGACAATCACTACAGGGGAGACATACGGAAGCTGCATCGTCTGGATTTTTCGGAAGGGGAGTGTACCCATCTCCAACTGCCTTTATTACACTGCGGGGGGCAGCGTGGGGGGAAGGGGATGGATCTGGCTGGCAGCAGCTGTGGGATAGCACGTAGGGGTATCTAGCTGGCCCGGCGGCCATATGATTTGAATCAAAAGGGGGACACTTGGGGGCCGCTACGGATTCGGGGGCCCTGGGACAATTGCCCCCTCTGCCTATATGGAAGCGCCGGCCCTGCCTAGAAGTCTCTCAATGGACCTGTGAGGTCCTGACATTGTGGTCATGTAACGGTGGACTTGCCACACTTGGCTCCTTGGACCACCGGCCACAGATTTATCAGTTTCTCCATTTTGACCCCGTGGACCACCAGGGCGCGCTGAAAGGTACAAGCATTGAAATCATGTCCAAACACATAAAATCGCTCATCATTGCGGTACGTCAAATTGGCTGCCAGAGCCAGGAAGCCGAAATACACATCGTCCAATGGGAAGACGGGCAGTTCCTGAGAAGCCTGGTAGAGAAGACCAACAGAGGGTCCCGGAAAGATGAACCCCCCTCCAGATAGGAAGTCGGGATAATTGGAGTTTGACAGCAAAGTCTCGGAAACCTGGTATTTTCCACCGCGGAAGACTCGAGCCTTGTGTTGGACTGAGCCGTGTAATGTGTGGGGTGTCCCGTATTCCCCAATGTACTCCACCAATACGGGCGGGTTCACAAACTCATCATCATCCCCTGCAAGGAACACAATGATAGATTATAAATATGGTTACTGTGGCATTAAATGCCTAATTAACACTAGTTACAGTGCATCTGAACTCAGTACTTCCTCTCTGCTCTAAAAGATAAGCAACAGCTTAATAACTTTTAAAGAAAAAACATTTCTTTGTTATAGCTGATACAAATCCTGCAATCAATCTGCAGTGTGTCTACTTCCTGCTTTCATGGAAGCAGACATAGGGTTACCATCCTGTGTTTACAAATTAGCCAAAGCAGTCAGCTGACACAGCTGAGAGATCAAATTATACCTTGTGCTTAGTCACAGATGAGGGGAAATTAGACAAGCTAAACTCTCTAGATACATACAGGGTGCATTCTCAGGCCTTAATTCACTAAAGGGTGGTAACACAGTTAGCACGCCTAAAAGCTTTGCACGTGCAAACTAGGGCGCTAAGTAGTTTGCACGGTCAAAGCTGTTACTGATCGCGCGCTATTTGGTGCGCGCAAAACATCGCACCGGTGCGCACAAAAAGTACGCTTTTTAGGCTATTTTGCACGCGCACTGGTGCGATGTTTCGTGCGCATATTAGCGTGTGCAAAGGTGCTTTGCATGTGCTAAGGGGCTTTTCACTGGCATGCTAACACTTAGCACCACGCTGGTGAAAAGCCAGTTAAGGCATGATAAGTTTAGGCGTGATAAGTTTAGGCGTGATAAGTTTAGGCATGATAAGTTTAGATAAGTTTAGATCACGCGCAAAGTCCCGCACGCAAAGCAGCGCCATTAAACTCTATGCGAAGTGCACCAGACTTTGCTAGCGCAAAACTTTGGATCAGCTGTGCACTGCAGTGCTAACCCAGTTGGTGCTATAGTTATCACGCCTAAACTTATCACACCTAAACTTATCACACCTAAACTTATCACGTCTAAACTGAGTTTAGGCGTGATAAAGGGCTTTTCACCAGCGTGCTAACTGTTAGCACCGATTTGTGAATCAAGCCCTTTGTCTCAGAAGCCATTTTCTGCTAGGAAAGTGTTTTATTGTTGGAATTTCTTATCAGTGAGGGTCACACTGTAGTCACTTCCTGTCTGAGTCAGGACTGAGTCAGCCACTTACATACCTGATATTTAACTTTCAGGCAGAGAAAGAGAAAAAAAAGAACACAGCCTAGTTATTTGTGTGCTAGGCACTGTACATACACATGTCTATCTCATCATGTCACATGACAGTTCGGGTATCCTTTAACGAATGGAGTACACCCATGGGTGCCATGGGAGGGGGGTGCACGTTTGCGTGAACGCACACATAAGCCCACATTACGCCTCCAACGGGCTGACGTGAATGTGATTAAAGAAACTGAATGTGATTAAAGAAACTCATCCAATAAGAGAGTACTTATTTAGTTTACCTATCTTGTTGTTTTTAGTGTTCATGGTCAGATTTAGGGAAAATGTGATATGGAAAAAATGAATATTTCTGCTGGTTTCCATCTTTACTGTTAGTCTTTAGAGACTTCCTCCCTGTACTCCCCTGCTTTTGGTAATGAGATCAAAATTTCAAAGCTTTACCATTTCACAACTGAGGGGGTTTTACCTCTTGAGCACCAGAACACTTTTCACCATTCAGTGCTTCTTTCATTCATTCGCCAATAACTTTATCACTACTTATCACAAAGAATTGATCTATATCTTGCTTTTGTTCGCCACCAATTAGGCTTTCTGTGGGTGATACGTTATGCCAAGATTTATTTTATTCTAAATGTTTTTTAGCGGGAAAATAAGAGAAAAATTGGAGAAAAAAAACATTATTTTTCAGTTTTCGCCCATTATAGTTTTTAAATAATGCATGTTACCGTAGTTAAAATCCACATCATTTACTGGCTATTACACCGTTTAAATTATGTCCCTATCACAATGTCTGGTGCCAATATTTTATTTGGATATAAAGGTGCATTTTTTCAGTTTTGCTTCCATCACTATTTACAAGCCCATAATTTAAAAAAATAACAGTAATATACCCTCTTGACATACATATTAAAAATGTTCAGTCCCTATGGTAACTATTTATGTATTTTTTATTTTTTTGACAATTTTTTTTATTATTATAAAAAAAAATGTTTGGGTACTTGGAGGAGAGTGTGGGAGAGAAATGTTTTTTTTTTTTAATGTAAAAAAATGCTTAATGGAAAAAAAAACCAAACAAACTTGTTGATGTAGTTTTACTATTTGGCCACAAGATGGCCTCAGTAATTTTTTTTATGTGTCCTGTAAGCGAACTATGTATGCTTACAGGAAGTGTACTGAGGATGGTAAACTTTTTTTTTCACAATGATCGCGTGGCTTCTCAAAGGCGCCACCAATCATTGCTACGGGGACTTACTGTACATCTTAGAACTGCATTGCCATTCATTGATCCCCGGGCGAGCGGGCAGTGATGTGAACGAGCGCAGGAGCGTGTGCACTAGCGAGCGAGAGTGCGGACAGGGGCGGTGGTGGCTAGAGTACCTATTTCTATGCCCCAGACGCGGAAGTAAAGCTTAAAGGGGCGTAGATATACTGTACGGGGGCGGGGAAGTGGTGCTCCCTTAAAAGCTCAGAGCATTTACGAGCCTCCCTGAGCAAGGAAGGGGGGTGGGGTTAGTTTTGCAAAAGGAAAAACCTAAAAATGCCATGAATAGCCACAACTCCAAATGGTTTTGCGCACTCAGCCATTTACCAATTAGCAAGTCCCTGTGGGCACAAAACACGTTGGTGTGTGGCCTTTAGCAACCTTGTCGTTATTCCTTTGAGAAGTTAGGACTCTTAACAGTGTGTAGACTTATCCTTTCTCAGACCACATAATGCATGACTGTCTCATAGCTTTGGTCACTTACCTTTGAATATGAAGTCTACATGGGGCAGGTTGAAGTTCAACCACTCCAGGAAGCAGCGTTCCTTTAGAGATAAGTTGTGATGTCCCTCATTGAAGTCCCACTGTATTATATCCTCATATTCCATGCTCTCCCTCTGAGCCAGGTTCATGTCCTGAATATGGTCGCTTTGGGCCAACAGGAAGATGGGCTTCACTCTATACCCTTCAACCACAACTTCCCTGAACCAGGTCTGCCTTAGTGCATTTCTCCTCTCCGTGGCCTGCGGGTGGGACTTTATGGCTAGTAGCAGCAGCGGTTCTGTGATCTCCTGAATCTGGTCTGTTGGAGGGACGAGGAGAAGGGAACAGCGGTAACTCTGCAGGTAAGGAAACTCCAGCAAGTACTGTGAATAGTTGAGGTGATAAGTGGAATTCTTGTCTTCAAGAGTAACTGACTGTCTCTCAATCCGAGGAGGGATTTCCTGGACTTCCTTGACTTTCTGTGGCTGGAGCGCAGGGGGTATTTTTCGGACTTCTAGTCCTATATTGGGACGATTAAGAATTCTATAGACGATGCAGATGAAGATAGTTATATAAAGGGAAAGATGGGCCAGAAGCATCAGCCGGATCCTCATATTTTCCTGTAGAAACAGATCAACAGATGTATTACTAATTATTAAATAAATAAACTATAGTACGTTCTAATCCTATCCCACCCTGTAGTTATCTGTAACTAATTTATTGGGAATTAATTTATCTTTGTTTTGATTTCATTTTCATATTTGTATCGATACGGGACTATTTACAGTGATTTGCAAAAGTCTTCGGCCCCCTTGAAGTTTTCCACATTTTGTCACATTACTGCCACAAACATGAATCAATTTTATTGGAATTCCACGTGAAAGTCCAACACAAAGTGGTCTACACGTGAGAACAAAACATATCCATGTGTTAGAATGGCCCAGTCAAAATCCAGTTCTAAATCCAATCGAGAATCTGTAGCAAGATCTGAAAACTGCTGTTCACAAGCGCTGTCCATCTAATCTGACTGAGCTGGAGCTGTTTTGCAAAGAAGAATAGGCAAGGATTTCAGTCTCTAGATGTGCAAAGCTGGAAGAGACATACCCTAAAAGACTGGCGGCTGTAATTGCAGCAATCTACAAAGTATTGACTCAGGGGGCTGAATTATTACGCACACCCCACTTTGCAGTTATTTTTTTTTTTAAATGTTTGGAATCATGTATGATTTTCGTTCCACTTCTCACATGTACACCACTTTGTTTTGGTCTTTCACGTGGAATTCCAATAAAATTGATTCACGTTTGTGGCAGTAATATGACAAAATGTGAAAAACTTCAAGGGGGCCGAATACTTTTGCAACCCACTGTATAAAGGTGGGAGTGTACAGAACACCAGAAACCAGACACGGATGCTTGGACCATCTGGTGAACAAGCTCCACCTATTGCTATAACTACAAATCATGCAGATTGACCGGCGGAACCCCAAGTGTATGTGTCCTACCTGTGCCCATGCTGAAGTCTCATCTGTCACACCGGTGGAAATCCTGGCCTCCTTCAGTGTCTGCGGTCACCGTGACTACCTGTACCATGTGACACCGGCGCATGTGTGATGTCACTATATGTGCATGTATAAGTGTCACATGGTACAGGCGCTCGTGGTAACACCAGACACTGGAGGAGGGAAGGCATTGGCATGAGATAGGTGAGCTTTAAACGCAGCCTGAGAAGTGTGTGTGTGTGTGTGTGTGTGGGGGGGGGGGCGGAGCACATATACTTTGTTTTCCAATAACTTCATGCTGAAATCTATCAGAAATTGGTGTGCAGTGTGTGGGCAGCCATGGATCCCTTTCCAAATCGATTTTATCAGGGAAGGATCTATCTAATGGTCGATCTGGTGGCAGATTGTATGATCTAAGACCGCCTTAAGAGATTTAATTGTCGATTCACAAAACTTTTCTCTTACTTTATCCACCTTACTAAGGAAACAGCACGGAGCTGGTGGAGACGCGGGAGACGTGAGGACGTAACACGCCAGATCTGTTCCAGAGCGCTGGACAAAGATCGTTGCTCAAATAATACGTGGATAAGAAAATCCGGCAATGAAAGAAAGAAGCTGGCATTATCCATACATGTTACACAGAGGAGCAGAGACATCCGCCTGGAAAAGTGCTGCCAGCTGTGTGAACGGTAGGGATGATCGGAAAGGGCGATTTCCGATTCCGCGGAAAATCGGAATTCCAACAGAACGAAATTCCGTAACCGTTACATTCTGGCGGTATTGCGCGGAATTCCGCGTTCCGGCGGTACAATTTCAGTAATCTCATTTGAAACCTCGTTTTTGAAACATCGTAGGCCATGGGACCTAGTGGCTGCTCTACCGGCCATTTTTTTTTTTTTTTTGGAGCAGCAGAAGTTGTCGTAGGCCATGAGACCTAGAGGTGGTTTCACGGCAGTCATCACAATTTTTATTTGGAGCAGCAGGAGTTGTCATAGGCCATGGGACCTAGAGGTGGTATCACAGCAGTCATTATAATTTTTTTTGGAGCAGCAGGAGTTGTCATAGGCCATGGGACCTAGAGGTGGTTTCACAGCAGTCATTATAATTTTTTTTGGAGCAGCAGGAGTTGTCGTAGGCCATGAGACCTAGAGGTGGTTTCACGGCAGTCATCACAATTTTTATTTGGAACAGCAGGAGTTGTCATAGGCCATGGGACCTAGAGGTGGTTTCACAGCAGTCATTATAATTTTTTTTGGGAGCAGCAGGAGTTGTCGTAGGCCATGGGACCTACAGGTGGTTTCACGGCAGTCATTACAGCAACATTTTAATTTACTCTGTCCAATCTTCATCGTGAATCAGTGAGAGGGGCCTTGTAATTCTCACTGATCCAGGACTCGTTCATTTTTATGAACGTTAGTATGTCCACATTGTCTTGGGACAGATGGGTCCGTTGGTCGGTGACCACCCCACCTGCAGCACTAAATACTTGCTCAGAAAGAACACTGGCGGCGGGGCATGCAAGAACTTCCAGTGCATACTGAGCGAGTTCAGGCCAAGTATCCAGTTGTTTTGTTCAATAGTCCATGGGGTCATCATTACTCTCCATATTGTCTGGAGCACTGGCCGACCCCAAGTAATCATTCATCATACGGGCTGGTGGTGACTACTTTGCCTGCTGGAGGTGCTGCTGCTAGAAGGAGTATCTGGCATTGGCTGATAAAATTCCTTCAACATACTCAGCAGGTTCACAGATTGGCTATTCGTGCTGCTGCTGGGAGTGGGACCATCAGACCTTTGCTGAGTATGATGAGGCTTGGTAGCTTGGGCCCAGGATACAGGTTCAGGAAACACATCTTCTACCCAACGAAGAAGGGCATCCCGGATGTGGGTCATCCTGGCATCTGCTTGGGAGGGGGGTATGAACTGCCACATTTTCCCCTTGCACTGGGGATCCAGGATGGTGGCCACCCACATGTCAAGCTTTGAGAGTTTTAATCTGGGGGTCCTTATGGAGGCACTGGATCATATGTACAGCCATAGGGAAGAGATGTCTGCCATGAATCACCTCTTCCTGGCTGTCAGAACTGTCGTCATGCTCCAGCTCCACATCAGAATCTTCTTCCCACCCCCGGACAATGGGCTCTTCCGCTTTCACAAGCTCTGCCTCCTCATCCAGGACTTGAGCATGCCCACTCACTCCTTCACCTGACTGGCCACTGTTCAGTAGGGCTGACTCCTTCTGTTTGAGCAGTTTGTCAAGAGCTTTGTCCAGCATAAAGACAAGAGGGAGCACATCTGATATACTGCAGTGCTCCTCACTGACCACTTTTGTTGCCTGGTCAAAGGGCTCCAAGACTTTACAGACCTGTCCAATCAGCTGCCACTGGTCTCCAGTAATGTAGTCCAGTGGTCCTGGTATGGAGGAAGATGTCTGAGACAGGTATAGCCTGACCACCATTTGCTGCTCCCACAACCTCTCCAGCATGTGGAGGGTGGAGTTCCAACGCATTGGACAATCGGAAATAAGCCTGTGCTGCGGCAGGCTATGGTGGCGCTGCGGCAGGCTATGGTGGCGCTGCGGCAGGCTATGGTGGCGAGGCAGCAGTTTCAAGGCAACGGTGGCGGTTGCGGAGCGATGGATGTGGGCTGACACTTTTCGTGCTGAGGCCACAGAGTCCTTCAACCCATCAAAAGTGCGTAAAAAATTCTGCACTACAAGGTTGAAGATGTGGGCCAAGCAAGGTAAGTGGGTGTAGTCACCTTGTGAAATGGCGGTCAGCATGTTGGCATCATTATCAGACACTACACCTGTCTCCAGTTTTCGGGGGGTCAGCCACTGTCCAATCTGATCCTGTAGGCTGCAAAGGTTTACAGATCCAGTTTGCCTGTTCTCGTCCATGGATTCCAGTTTCAGCACTGCTTGGCATCGATGGTGCTGCAGACCAGTGTAGGAGGAGCGGGACCACTTGCTGGGAGGCTCAGCAATGGCAGACTGGCCTTGGACAGAACAGGTAGCAGAGGGTAGTGGAACAGGCCTCCCCTTCAACCCACATGGCGGCACTACCAGCTAAGATGCCCCAGATCTTGCACCCTCCTCAGCAGCACCATGGAGGGTGACCCAATGGGCGGTAAAAGTTAGATACTTTCCCTGCCCATGCCTGCTGCTCCAGCCATCCATAGTGAAGTGCACCTTGCCACCGACAGCGTGATACACACTCCACAATGTGCTGGTGAAGGGCAGGGATAGCATTCCTGGCAAAATAATGGCGGCTGGGGATCCGCCATTGTGGAGCAACACTGATCATCAGTCTGCGGAAGGGGGCACACTCCCCAATCTGGTAGAGCAGCAGCTGTTGGCCCAACAGCCTTGCCAGGAGTGCATTATTTTTCACAACAAACGGATCTGTTGCAGGGAGCAACCGCTTCCTTAAACATTTCTGGCACAGAGGCCTGACGCTGGAACACTGGTGTCTCAAAGAAAACCAACAAGGGTGATGATGAAGTGCTTGCTGAGGTCTGGAGCCCTCTTCCAGCCTGGCATGCAGAGGGATTTGCAGTAGAATGAGACTGAGTAGGTTGGATAGGGACAGGACGAGTAGAAAAAGAAGAGGAGGGGCCTGTTGCTGCTGCTTTTCCTCCACCCATCTTATTGTAATCCTTAACATATTCTAACTCCCGTCTGTGGTGGTTGCACAGATGGCTTATCAGCACTGAAATGCCGAACCCACTGCACGATTTCCCTTTGCTCACCGATTTACGGCACACAGAACAGCCTGCCCTGGATTCATCCTCTGCAGGAACAGTAAAATAATGCCATGCAGGGGACGTGCGTGCATGTTCAGTAGTGCTGCGACCTGTTCTAGCACCTCGATGCTCAGCATTGGACTGGTGGGTACTGACAGACGGGAAAGCACTTGCAGGCTGCTGGCCAACCGTCTGCTCTGTTTCTTCAAGCTGCTCGCGCCTGCTAGTGCCTAACCCACCAGATAGTAACCATGTTGGATCAGCCGCCTCATCATCCAAAACATCATCCAGTTTAGGGAGGCTCATTCGGATTCCACGGAAATGCAATTTCCGAAATTCCGATCGGAAATTGCATTTCCGCATCGGAATGCGGAAATCGGTAATGTAAGTGAGGTAGGCGGATTTTCTCAAAAACTTTAAGATCTTTTTGAAAACATTTTTGCATCTTGTTCATCAGATTCTGTTTAATACACCCTGAAAATTTGGTGTTTCTAGGACTTAAGGGGGCTTTGCTATTAACCGCTAAAGTCAGCAGATTTTTATTGTAATGTAAAATGCAGAAAATCTGCATCTGCCTATTTTCTGCATTTTACATTACAGTAAAAATCCGCCGACTTTAGCGGTTAATAGCAAAGCCCCCGTAAGTCCTAGAAACACCAAAAAGTTTTCAAAAAGACCTTATAGTTTTTGAGAAAATCGATGTTAAAGTCGGGCGGAATTTCCGCGATTTCCGGCGGAAATTTCGCATTGGAATGTGGAAATTGGTAGCAGAAAGCGGAATCGGTAATTGGCAATGGCGGAATGCGGATTTACCGCGGAATCGGAAATTGGCATTTCCGACCATCCCTAATCCAGTTCAACCAAATCACTGGAACCCATAAGTGACTCTTCTGGACCCTCCACCTGGCCACCAAACACCTCTGTAGTTGACTGGTGGTGATGTTGACTGGTGACACTGGATGAAGAAAACACAGGGGCCATTTCTGTCACCACAGAACCCACCACTTCTTGGAAACTTGGTCCCATGGTTTCCTCCAATGCCTCCTCCCATTCCTTCTCCACACCTCTCTCAGCGATGTAGGTGTGCTTTACTTCTGGAGGGGAGTACTGGGAGGAAGTAACCTCGTCAAGAGAAGCAGCTGCGGTCGGGTTCTGGTCATGAGGAACCTGACCACTACTGGCGCTGCTGCAACTAGCTTCAAGTCCCTCAGACTGGGTAGAGGGATCCTGATCTAAATAATCGAGAACTTTCTTCGCCTGCTGCTCTGTCAAAATTTCCCTACGTGCGAACACAGGGAAGACATCTCTGACCAGGGGGGGATGCTTCCTGCTGCTGCTGCCACCCCTCAACCTGGTTACGTACTTCACGTGATCCACCAACACAACCATCACTCCATTTTCTTTTAGGAGTGGCAGGAAATTGCTGCTGCTCTCTCTCCATTCTTTTGGGGCCACAAACTTTATTGGGGAAGGGGTATGAGCGACAGAAGAGATCAGAAAATAAGGGGGTGAAATAAAGAAAATAAATTAAAAAAAAACAAATAAAGAAAACAAAAAAAAACTTGCAATACACTCAACTAACCAATCACCTAACTCACTCTCACTCTGTCAAACACTAAGCCTGCGGCCTGGCTGGCTCTGTCTAACCCTCTCCACACAGCAACTACTAGTACACTACACTACAATCACTACACTACAATCTACTGTCACTCTCTCACAAATACACCTAGCTACTACTACTACTAATATAGCTCACACTCAGTCTAATTCTCTCTCACAGTCTTTAAAAAGACTTTTGTTTTATGTTGAAACAACTACTATGGGTCTGTCTCTCCTCTCTCTCCAACACCAGACTGAAATCCACAAGCTTCCAGGACTGCACACCTGTCTTATATACAAAATGGGTGGGATAGCTGCTGATAGGTAGCTAGGGAGCTGGTTGCTAGCGTAGGATTGGTTGGTTTTTGTTAAGACTGAAATTCCTATTTTCATGCAGAAATCCTATTTCACTTTTAAGCTTCTGTCTAGGGTCTTTCTTCTGATTGGCTTAAAAAAAAGCGCATTCTGACGGAATTCCGCATAGCAATTCCGGAATTACCGTTTAGCGCTAGAGCAATCCCGTTCCGATGTGACGGAACGGAATTGCCAATTTCCGATTGGGAATCGCGGAAATCTGAATTCCGCGGAATTCGGTGAGCATCCCTAGAGCATAAGAACAGAAAAGGATCAGGATGAGATGGGGCCCTGGGTAAGAGAGCAGTTTTTGCCCTCCGCTGACAGTCACCTGGGGTTCTTTTTGTAAGATTTGGTGTGGGGGGGGGGGGGGGGGGGGGGGCGCTAGCATCCATCGGGCCCCTAGACTCTCTCCACTCTTGTTATGATCATGTCTGCAGCGTTTACTGCTGGCTGCAGTGGTATTGCAACCCAAGCAGTTCTGATGTCATTACATGCATTTGCTTGCATAGTTTGGTTTGCACTTAAACTAGTTGCTGATTCCATCTGCAGTCGCTCTGAAATTAATGACAGTTTAATATGCTTTTGTGTAAACAAACATTGTCTGCTGCAATGGAGGGGCAATCCCTTTCCTGCAGGCTGCATATCATTGTCTGCCTTTTCCTGCTGTCAGCCTGTGATTAATTACCATTCACTTGTGTGGGAATCTGCAGGTCTGCTCCCATTGGATGACCTCAGTATAAAGAACTGCTTCCTGCAATGCTTGATGGGCTACCATAGTCTCAGATTCAGTCTGTTACTCTGCTCGTGCCCCACCTCGTTCCTAGTCCGTGTGGACTGCGCTGACTCCTGCGAAGGGGTCAGCGAGTCCTCCTAGTTCTGCTCTTGTTCTAGAAGTTGTTACTCTGCTTGTCTTGTGTCATATATTGGTTAATCGCCAATATATACGCATACTTGCGCATTTTGTTATTTTCCTTGTATTCGTGTTACGTTGATACATCAGTGTCGCTGATATATACGTACACGAACTGTTTATTTCCTGTGTTCAGTTAGTCAGCCTTCCAGCACGTTTTGGTAATTTGCGCGTATCGTGATCACCCGTGCTGAGCTAGTATCCTGCTCCTGGTCCTGTTTGTGGATTGCATTCATCTCTGCGAGGAGATAACGAATCCTTCTGAATCCTGTCCTGTTACCGTTTGTGGATTGCGTTTATCTCTGCGAAGAGATAGCGAATCCTTCTGAGTCCTGTTTCCCTGTATTGCTCCAGTGCTAGTCAGTGTTCCTGCTTATGTCATATATCGGTTCATTGCCGATATATACATATGTTAGTCAGACGTTACAAATAGTTTCATTGATAGCTGTAATTGTAATACGCTAGGAAAACATACTTATTGTATATTTGTCTGTGTTACGTTCATCTATCTTGATCCTGCTATTTCCTGACTATCCTGTCCTGTCTTTGTGAGGCACGCCATCGCTGCTACGCATTGGCTGCCTCATTCCAGTCTGTCTTGTTGTGGACGCTTGCTGTCACTAAGTAGTGGCTAGTTAAGCAGGCATTCATTCTGTCTACCTGTCCTGATCTCCTCAGTCCTGGTTTATGCGCTCAGCGCTACTTTGCGCTGAGACGTTATTACGAAAGTGTTGTTTGTGGCGGTTCGGATCTGCACCGGCTCTGTGCACCACAATCTCCTATTGGAGTCAGTCCTCTCCTCCACTAAACTGGGGATATCCTGATTCCTTGTGCTGGTGTGTGTACCTCCTTCACGTCAGCTTATGTGTTGCATGCTGACTGTGGAGATTACACCTCCAAGCTTAACATTATGGTAGCCCCATTACCAATCCCCATTGTGGGGGGGGGGGGGGGTTCAGCAAAAATGACACTGTTTGTTATGGTTCCTGTTCCTTTAAGAAATTTGAGAAACTTAATTCTGAAACAGAAAATGAGTTTTTTTCTGAATGTACCAGGTTCCTGGCCAATCCCGAGCTCCAGGCTACTCCTGTTTCAACGTGGGCCCCCCAGCTAGTTTATGTTTTATTTAAGGGAAGATTGTTTCAGTGGGCCTACAATGTCTTGGATCATACCAATTTAAAAGAGAGACCACTGGAATTTCTAGCGTTTGTGATCCATAACTGGCTGCGCAAAACCGATTTGCCTAGCCCTTTTGATAAGCTCCTGGCAGCTTGTCAATCAGCTGCTCCTTCTACTGCTTACAAAGATACTCAGCAAGCAGATAATTGTTCTGATAACTTTTCTTCTGCTTTGAATAAATCACCTAAGGCAGCAGGGTCTAAAGCCAAACGTAAACGCTCCAAAAGAAAAGCGTTACAATCAGCGGAGTCGTTGCCCTTAGCGACTGCGCATCAGATCTGTAATGAGACTCCGCCATTAGCAGATAATGAAATTCAGTCACCATTCAGGGGAGTCAAATGGACCTGTGAAACGGGTCTATTTGAAAAGGGCTCCTGTAAAAAAGGGCTCCTGGTGTAGCCCATATATGCCAACTTCGGCTACAAAGGGCACATGGTGTAGCCTATATATGCCAACTTCGCCTACAAAGGGCGCCTGGTGTAGCCCATATGCCAACTTCGGCTGCAAAGGGCACATGGTGTAGCCCATATATGCCAACTTTGGCTACAAAGGGCGCTTGATGTAGCCCATATATGCCTAATTCGGCTACAAAGGGAACCTAGTGTAGCCGAAAAAGCTAGTTTTAGTTTATTAGGCAACATTTGTTGGGTTATAAAAGGGCTCTAGATATAGCTAAGAAAAGTGATTAATATGACCTAACTGCTCCCTACTCTCACACAGAACCCTCCCCCGATGGTGCCTAACCCTAATCCCCTAGGAGGTGCCTAACCCTAAGACACCCCCCCCCCCCCCACCGCCCCCCTGTGATGCCTAATCCTAACCTCCCCTGCACCCTCGAATCAAAAATCTCGGCTATAAAAGTGTGCCCTTTTGTAGCAGAATCAAAAACCTTGTAGCTGAATAAAAAATATGGGCTACAAAGGGGTGCCTTTTTGTACCCAAAAACCTTGTAGCGTAAAAAAAAATATGGGCTACAAAAGGGCGCCTGCTTGTAGCCTATATCAAAACTCCGGAGCCCTTTTTACCACCTTGTAGCCAATATTTGCAGAAATAACATTGATGTCTATGGGGGAGCCCTTTTCATACAGGCAGCTCAGGAGCCCTTTTCAACGGATCCCTGTGAAACTACTAATGAACTTTCATTGCTAGCCAGGGAAAATAAGAGTTCTTGTTTAAATGAATTATCTGAATATGATTATGAAGATATATTACAGAGTATTGAACAGATCAATTTATTCGTGCAGCAAGGGAAATTTGCATACACTACAGTTCAACACTTTGCTACAGGTATTGGAGATCCTTAGGAATAAGAAATCGGCCAATCGCCTGCTAAATAACCCAATGTATGTTTCTGCCACAAACACATTTGCAAACTATGATCAACCTGAATGCTCAGCTGTTAAATATGCATGGGATCCTCCATTTGAGAAAGGAGAGATGGAAGCCCTGGTCTATGAATGGAAGAAAGATGCAAGTTCATTTGGTCAGTTTTACAGTGCAAAAAGTGAATTAGTATTGAATGCATGCATTAAGTCGGCTTATAACCTAATAAAGACTGGTGTGTGTGGGTATGACTTTGTGGCTCCATTGATCGATGTGTGGAGAATGATTTTGGACGATTTTTATGCGATTCAATCAGTTGATACCAGGGAAGACACACTGTCAATTGGAGATTGTTCCACTTCCTCAGTTCCTGAGGACTCGCCTGCTTCAGCACCTTTGGCTGATTCAGCGAGTGATTCAGAGCTCCTTTTGTGTGAAATTGAAGTTCCTGTAATTCCACCCTGTACCATGGATAACTCAGTGTTACTTCCCAGTAAGACAGAAATTACTAATACTTCCTTAACCTTGCCCTGCACAAATTTCTCAGCAGAGGGCCCAGAGGTCCTGCTGACTTCTGAGTCCAGCCTAGCCAGTACTCATGAGTCTTTGTTCAGGGAAACAGACATTAGAAAATCTTTGCCTGCCTCTGCAAATACTTCTGTAGAATTTACCTGTGTTAATAAAGTTCAACTCCGGTCTGATCCAGCAGATGCCAATAGATGCACTACATTAGTTTCTGAGTCCCAGCAATCCTGTCTAGAAACCTCAGAACCCCAGCATCTGAATTTCCCAATTTTACAATTGAATAGTGCTTCAGATGCACAAACATTGTGTCTTGATCTTCCTGTCTCTACACCTCGCTCTAGTTTCGTGAATAGCTCAGAGCATCTGCTATGTGAACCTGAAATCGTAGAATTATTACCTTGTTCAGAAAATGTTCCAGTAAATTTGCCCTGTACCATGAATTGTGCAGTAGATCTTCCCAATGAAGCTCAGGTCACAGAATCATTATGCTGTCCAGCAGGTGCTTCCATGGTTTTGCCCTGCGATATGGCCTGTTCAGTGATCCTGTCCAGTGAAGCTGTGGTCGCAGAGTCTTATGCTTCACCCAGTACTTTGGATACTTCAGATCCTCTAGTAGAGGAGTCTGAGGCACTGCTTACCTCAGTTGGTGTTGCAGTAATATTCACTTGTTTAGCAGCTGTTTTGGAATTACAGTCTGCTCTAATAAAACTTGATGAATCTCTGCCCAGTGAAGCAGAAGCTATTGAAACATTGTCTCTGTCAGCAAGCGTTTTTGATACCTTGCCCTGTACACAGTCTGATTTAGCTAAAGATGTTGAGTCCCTCTCTGATATCACAGTAGTCAGGGAACTTCAGCCCTGTCCTCTGAATGTTTCAGAAGTATTGCCCTGTAACATGGATAATTCTGACTCGCTGGAAAAAATAATAGAAATCTCAGAATTTCAGTCCGGGTTAATGAGTGTTTCTGAAACCCAGCCCTGTATCCTGGAAAATTCTGGTTTTCTGGCCGGTGTGGCAGAAGTTCCAGAGTCCCCTTCCTGTGCAGTGAGTTCTTCAGTTTTGCCTAGTTCAGTGGGGATTGCTGCAATACTGACTTGTTTTGCAGCCCTTCATGAGCTCCAATCCAGTGTATTTGATGAGTCTCTGTCTAGTCCAGAAGAAGTTATGGGAACCCTGTCTAGTTCGGTGCATACATCAGAAGATTTGTCCTGTCTTGTAAATGCCCCTGAACATGATTTGTTAATAACCTTGCTGGAATCAGAGACATCTAAGTCTGATCCTGCATTTTTTAGTGAGAATCCAGTAACTGTGAAGTCTAGTCATGATGATTGTTTTTTGCCCAGTCCTGGTTTCGGTCCTGTCTTGACTGACTTTGAGGTTCGCAGTTCCTTGACATGCCCAGAGGTCTCTCTTGTGCCGGTGTGCCCAGATGTGCTTCGTATGCCAGAGTGCCCAAGTGTGTCTGTGTTAGCCTGCTCACATGCTTCCCTAGTGGAGACATGTTCTGATGTTGCCGGTTGGCCTGCATGCCCGGAGATGGTTCTGGTCCCTAAAAGCCCTGATCTTGATGTTTGTCCTTGTGACCCTGACTCTAGAGTTGCCCTGGGTTCCATAGGGGTTCTTGATAGTTCTCCATGTGAGCCTAAGGGGCGTTCTGACCTGTGGGGATCTCTTTGGAGCTTCCAAGTGTTCTGGGAGATCTCTGAGGAAACTTGTCCTGGTACCTTGGACTGGTTCAACGGTGGGTTTTGTGTTGGTAAGGACAGTTCCGGTGGGCATTGCAAAGGCTTTGGCATTTTTGGACAGTCCCTGGAAGGCGGTGGGTATCGCTCAGAGAGTTTCTGGGGGCTTTTTTCTGGAAGTCGTGGTTCTGATAGGTGTCACACTGAGGCTTGTAGTGCTGACGGGCATGGTTCTGTAGGTTCTGGTTCTGATGGGTCCAGTCTTGTGGGGACTGATTCTGGAATTTGGTCTTGCCGGGCTGTCCCGGTCATCATGAATTATCAGTCAGATTGTTTTGTCGGGAATTTCAGTTTTGAAAAGCGTCTGGTATCCGCTTTTAAGGAGGGGGTAATGTTATGATCATGTCTGCAGCGTTTACTGCTGGCTGCAGTGGTATTGCAACCCAAGCAGTTCTGATGTCATTACATGCATTTGCTTGCATAGTTTGGTTTGCACTTAAACTAGTTGCTGATTCCATCTGCAGTCGCTCTGAAGTTAATGACAGTTTAATATGCTTTTGTGTAAACAAACATTGTCTGCTGCAATGGAGGGGCAATCCCTTTCCTGCAGGCTGCATATCATTGTCTGCCTTTTCCTTCTGTCAGCCTGTGATTAATTACCATTCACTTGTGTGGGAATCTGCAGGTCTGCTCCCATTGGATGACCTCAGTATAAAGAACTGCTTCCTGCAATGCTTGATGGGCTACCATAGTCTCAGATTCTGTCTGTTACTCTGCTCGTGCCCCACCTCGTTCCTAGTCCGTGTGGACTGCGCTGACTCCTGCGAAGGGGTCAGCGAGTCCTCCTAGTTCTGCTCTTGTTCTAGAAGTTGTTACTCTGCTTGTCTTGTGTCATATATTGGTTCATCGCCAATATATACGCATACTTGCGCATTTCGTTATTTTCCTTGTATTCGTGTTACGTTGATACATCAGTGTCGCTGATATATACGTACACGAACTGTTTATTTCCTGTGTTCAGTTAGTCAGCCTTCCAGCACGTTTTGGTAGTTTGCGCGTATCGTGATCACCCGTGCTGAGCTAGTATCCTGCTCCTGGTCCTGTTTGTGGATTGCGTTCATCTCTGCGAGGAGATAACGAATCCTTTTGAATCCTGTCCTGTTACCGTTTGTGGATTGCGTTTATCTCTGCGAAGAGATAGCGAATCCTTCTGAGTCCTGTTTCCCTGTATTGCTCCAGTGCTAGTCAGTGTTCCTGCTTATGTCATATATCGGTTCATTGCCGATATATACATATGTTAGTCAGACGTTACAAATAGTTTCATTGATAGCTGTAATTGTAATACGCTAGGAAAACATACTTATTGTATATTTGTCTGTGTTACGTTCATCTATCTTGATCCTCCTATTTCCTGGCTATCCTGTCCTGTCTTTGTCCTGTCTTTGTGAGGCACGCCATCGCTGCTACGCATTGGCTGCCTCATTCCAGTCTGTCTTGTTGTGGACGCTTGCTGTCACTAAGTAGTGGCTAGTTAAGCAGGCGTTCATTCTGTCTACCTGTCCTGATCTCCTCAGTCCTGGTTTATGCGCTCAGCGCTACTTTGCGCTGAGACGTTATTACGAAAGTGTTGTTTATGGCGGTTCGGGGGGTTCGGGGGTTGGGGGGGGTTAGGGTTAGGAGTCAGGCAGGTAGGGTTAGGCATCAGGTAGATAGTTTGTGTTGGGGTGGGGTTAGGAGTCAGGCAGGTAGTGCGTGAGGGGAAGTTAATGTTAGGCATTAGGCAGGTAGTTTTAGTGGGGGTGGAGTTAGGGTTAGGAGCCAGGCAGTTATTGTGTTTGTATGGAGGGCAGATAGAGTTAGGCGTCAGGTAGGTAGTTTTGGGGGGGGGGTGATTTAGGGTTAGGCATCAGGTAGGTAGTTTGTTGGGGGGTTGAGAGTCAGGCAGGCCAGGTAGTATGAGCGGGGGGAGGGTAGGGTTAGGCGTCAGGCAGGTAGTATGTTGGGGGGGTTGAGAGTCAGGCAGGTAGTATGAGCGGGGGGAGGGTAGGGTTAGGCGTCAGGCAGGTAGTATGTTGGGGGGGTTGAGAGTCAGGCAGGTAGTATGAGCGGGGGGAGGGTAGGGTTAGGCGTCAGGTAGGTAGTTTGACTAGGGGGGCTGAGTGTCAGGCAGGTAGCATGAGCGGCGGGAGGGGAGGGAAGGGTTAGGTGTCAGGTAGGTAGTTTGTTGGGGGGGTTGGGAGTCAAGCAGGTAGTGGGTGCGGGGGGGGGGGAGGGTTAGGGTCAGCCACCGGGGGGATGGGGAGGGTTTTGTGTGAGAGTAGGGTTAGGTTTAGCTGTAGTAAAATATCGGTATTTAATACCGATATTTTACACTTTAATAGTCAACCATTGGTATTAAATACCGATTTTACTATCGGCATTACTGGGTGCCCAAATTTCCATGCGCCTTTTTCCGCTAGATGTCTCCAGGCCCTGGGCAACTGCCTAGTTTTGCCTTGTGGATGATCCGGCTCTGGATAACAATGTTAGGCCTGGTGCACACGAAATCCCGCTAGCAGATCCGCAAAATTCTAGCAGATTTTGAAACGCTTTTTCTTCTTTTTCTGTAGCGTTTCAGCTAGCGTTTTGTGGTTTTGTCTAGCGGTTTTGGTGTAGTAGATTTCCTGTATTGTTACAGTAAAGCTGTAGAGTGGGTTTTGCGGTCCACTTTGCTTAACCATGACCAATTTTTTATAACAAAGTTCTTTGAGATTCTCAATAAATGCAGTATAGATGTGATGGTACTTACCATAGATCGTCTTCAAGTGCATCTGTCAAAATTGAGGAAAGACATCAGTGATGCAGAGGAAAGTTTGAAAAGCCATGTGGATTCCGACGAATATACAGATATTGTTGAAGAGATGGATGATAATTTAAGCACAGAAATACGGGTCATTGCAGCCAGGAAACAATCCAAACTGAAAAGGGACGCTGATGATTATAGCGCTGACCGCGTGTATACATGGAAGGCTGAAAGAAGCCGTGTGAGAGGTGGTGAGTCACCACACGCCGGAGCAGCAGCGGTGGACGCCGATGGGAACCAAGTTGAAGGTTCCTATGCCGCAGCGCACCCGCACGGACGGGGTAGCAGGGGCGCACTTCCGGGTCCCACAGGAAGAGGCAGCCGAAGAGGTAGAGGCATGCGACCGAGAGGGAAGCCACCGGGCGGCAGAGGCATACCAAAGCGAAGGTTTAGAAACTGGGACACCGCAGATTCCATGACGGATTCCGACTCGCAGCAGGATTTTCAAGAGGCCCGCGTCCCCATAACAGGGGGCGCGTCAGGCCGGGCAGGACAACGCGGCGGCAACGCAGGTCCCAGCAGGAGGAACCAACAACAGCAGAGGGACAACTACGATCTGCGGAAGAGGAATTGAGTGAGGTGAGCAACATAATTAACATTTCTTCCCACGAACTTGACCCTGCTGAAGTGTCTGTTCTAGAGAAGGGCTTAGGATTTGTACCTACTCATGGGGATACATTGTTTGACTGGGAAGTTGACCTGTTTAAATTTACTAGAAGGCTCAGACTCAAGGCACATTTTAAAGATTCGTGCAGTGACAATCCAGCTGAGAGTAGAGTATCAAGGTACTTACAGAGATCCAATTGGATACCTGAGGAGCAGTTTCCAGCTATTGATATATTTGAGAAGATAGTCAAGCGTGAGATCAAACAAAAGTGGGATAGCAGTAAATATACACACTCCAACCTCACCTATGTCCAAAAGCAGGCCCTGAAAAGACTAAGTGACAACCCCAATATAATCATCACTAAAGCAGATAAGGGGGGAGCCACTGTGGTTCAGGATTTACAAGATTACCTGCGCGAAGGGTTCCGCCAAGTGCAGAATGAATTACATTATGTGAAATGTGATGGAGACCCCACAAGCATAATTAAAGGAAAAGTTGATATGCTGCTAAGTTCTGCCGTTGAAGATGGCGTAATTGACAGCAGTACAGCAAGAGGTCTTACAGTGGATCATCCTGTCATCCCTCTATTATATCTGTTGCCCAAGGTCCACAAGCAGTTGCATGACCCCCCTGGACGTCCCATTGTAGCTAGTAGAGGGTCAGTATTATATCCACTAGCTGGGTTTCTTGACACCTATTTACAACCCATTGTGGCATCTTTCCCACATTGCCTTAAGGACACTACAGACTTGCTGGTCAGGTTGGATAGCATGGCCGAGGTACCCAATGATCTATTGTTTTGTAGTCTAGACATACAAAGTCTTTTTACAGCGATCCCACAGGATGAGGTTATAACTGTTATAGAAGATAGGCTGCTGGAGACCAGCCTGTCTAATGGACTAGTATATTTTCTATTGGACATTTTTGAGTTGACACTTAAGTCCAATTATTTTAGATTTCACGATGACATGTATCTGCAGAGACAGGGAGCGAGCATGGGATCACTGGCAGCACCATCTATAGCTAAAATTTTTGTGGAATCATTTGAGCAGTCCATGTTTTTAAAGAATCCTGTGTATGGAAAGCATATTGTGCAATATTTTCGTTTTGTAGACGATATTCTGTTGTTATGGAAGGGCCCTGAGGAGTTGCTCCTTAAGATGGTTGGTGAAGCTAATCAGGCGCATCCTACCATTAAATTTACAGTGGAGACATCCGCCGAGAGTGCGAACTTTTTGGATGTCTCCATTAAGGCATCAGAAGGTCGGCTGGTAACTAAATTATACCGTAAGCCCACCGATCGCAACAATTTGCTGCGATATGATAGCCATCACCACGGTCACGTGGTTAAAGCCATACCGAGAGGGCAATTCCTCAGGGCAAGGCGTATATGCACAAATGATGAAGACTACTGTCGGGCCAGTCGGTCTATAGGTCTAAAGTTCAAACAGAAGGGGTACGATAGTGCTAGAATTGAGAAGGTTAAACAAGAAGTTCTAGCCATAGACAGGTCCACCTTACTGCAGAGTTCTACTAGAAGGAAGGGGACCAAGGGGATTCCTTTTGTTACCAATCTAGGCAAGAACACCGAATTGATCAAACAGTCTATCCGTAGGTTTTGGCCCCTGTTGAGTGCAGATAAGGAGTTAGGGCCACTCTTTAAAGAGGAACCCGTGTTTGCCATCAGGAGGGGCAGAACAATTCAAGACAACGTGAGGTACACGGACACGGCCCCACAGTGAGTGGGGTGAGCATGGGTAAAGCAGGGACGTACCCGTGCCTCAATTGCAATGTATGCAATGGCATTATTAAAGGAGAGGCTGTCTGTCACCCCCACACAGGACGCAAAATAAAGATCAAGGGGAGACATTATTGCTCTACACCCTGGGTAGTCTACGGGCTCAAATGCCCATGCGGGCTTATGTATGTGGGGGAGACCACGAGGTCTGTTAGGACTAGAATACAGGAACACAAAAGAGCCATCACCAAATATGCTGAGGGCGAACGCAAAAGTTATGACACCTCAGTTGCGAGACACTTTGATGCTATGAGTCATGGTGTGGCGCAGCTGAGGTGGTGCGTTCTGGAATCCATGAATCCATGAATTGGAGTGCCATATGACCGTGAAGATGTGGTGTATTGGTGGACATTGTTTATTGATGGACATTGAATTATAATGGGTTAAATGGAACGGGCGGAGTCAACCACAGTGGGTGTGGTGGCTTGCCCTGAATGTATATAACACTGTTTGTACCTTCATTCGCTGTTATACACCTGAGGAAGGATGTCATATCCGTAACATGTAGTGTGCTCTTGTTCCGAATACAGCAATATCATTGCAGCCATTTGTGTGCCGTCTCTTGCATTCTTTTGGTGTCGTCCTGAGGCCGTAGGAGCAATCCGGCTGAGACAAGGCACCAGCCTGACTTAGGTCCAGGGGACCTAGCACACAGTTCTCCAGGCATCTACTGTCTGTAACAAAAACGCCTGGAAAACCGCTCTGAAGTGCCGTTTTTTCTATACTTAACATTGAGGCAGAAACGCATCCACAATCCAAAAAATGCCTCACCTCGGGAGGATACGTTTCTGCAAAATGCCTCCCGCTCTGGTGTGCACCACCCCATTGAGATACATTGACCAAGCGGATCCGCAGCCGTAAGCGGATCTGAAAACGCCCAAAAAGCCGCTCAGTGTGCACCAGCCCTTAGACAGGAATCACGTTGTGGGTTTGCTGTGGTTTTCTGGCTTCTTTTTGACTATTTTCATTTCAGTCAAACAAGAAAGGGAAAAAAAATAACTGAAACAAAAGGAAAAAAATGGCTGTGAATTTGGACGTGACAGGTTCTCTTAGAGCTTCTCGCTGTGTCTTTGTGTAAACGTTCCAGCAGGTGCATGATTGCAACATGTGAGGATGACATGAGGCTGTATAATGTGATCAGCTGCCAGGGATGAACAGAGACTGCAGCTACTTCCTTCTCCGCCCCCATTAACCCCGAAATGTATCCCATATTGACGTATAAATGTATTATTATTATTTAGCATTTATAGTCAGCTCCGATGTTGAACATAGACAGGAAAGGGGTGACACTTTGTTCCCCTTCGGCACCACACTGAGTAATTGCGCAGGTGCGGGGGGGTGTAACAATATCCCCCGCCATCATGGGGGGACCTGGGGGGTAAGGGGGCCCGCTCCTCGCTAAGCAATAATAATGACGCAAAAATTAGACGCATAGCCATCAGTGATGCTGCTTCGCAAATGCTAAATTTCGCATCAGTCATTTTCTATCGTAATCGTAATGCGTAATTTACGGGAGAATGCGTAATAAATTACGTGTGAACCGTCCGTAATTATGTATCGAAACTTCGTGTAACTTTGTAATTTTGCAAAATTACGGTTCATTATGAAATAGGTCATTTAGTATGTTTTGACTCGTATTTTGATTTATGTACGCATACAAATTTACGCATGCGGACATGTTATTGCATAGACGCGCATGCGCAGTTTAATGCGTATGTTTATACGCATTATAAGCATGATTGTACTCATTTATAGTATGCGCATGCACATTGGCAAGTTTGGCGCATATATTAATGCGTACGTAACGCGTAATTACGTTACGCAATTTCGTTTACATGCCAAGTACCGTAGTCGTAATTACGCAATACCGGTAATTTTGTAAAATACGCAAAGCTTACACCACTGATAGCCATTGCTAATAGTCAGGGCCGCCGTCAGAAATTGTGGGGTCCCTCACACATCATCAGGCCTGGATCCCTCCCCCTCCCCGGCCCACCCACTGGCTGCTGTGCAGCCTCCAGCTCCTGCACATGGTTTTTCGTGAGCAAATGGGGAGGTTTCTTTGCTAAGTGACTTCACTTGCGGTTGGAGAGGGTAGGTGGAGGGCCCCCCAAAGCCTTTGGGCCCCCCTGCGATGGCAGGTGTCGCAGGGGTGATTGCTACGCCCATGTTTTGGTCATTTTTAATAGCAGAATGCTGAAAAGATATTTAAAGGGAACCAGAGAGGAACGGGGGGTTGAAAAAAGAAAATGATTTTATACATACCTGGGGCTTCTTCCAGCTCCATAAGCCTGAATCGCTCCCACGCCGCCGTCCTCAGCTTCCTGGATCCGCCGGTACCGGGCCCGTCACTTCCGGCGGACGCGGCCAATTGTCCGCATCACAGGGGCTCCCTCCATACATGTACGCATGCGGCAGCGCAGTAAGCAGCCACATGCGTATCTGTATGGAGAGAGAGCACCCTGTAATGCGGAGAATTGGCCGCGTCCGCCGGTCGATTTGCCGACTCGCGGCAATGACGGGAACCGGTGGCGGCGGATCCAGGCAGCGGAGGACGGCGGCGTGGGAGCGATCCGTGCGTATGGGGCTGGAGGAAGCCCCAGGTATGTATATTGAATCCTCTCTGGTTCCCTTTAAACAAAAGATGAGAAAGTATCTCCCAGGAGAAAAAGTGTGTAAACACTTATTTTTAGGTATATATCAAGACTCACACATGTGCCAGGAACTGTCTGTCCTGCAATAAAAGAATTACCAGTCTGCATCTCTCTGTACCAGAGCTGAAGAAAAAAAAAAGGGGGCTTAGATGCTTTCCTTGCGTTGAAAGACATCCATGGCTACAATTACTAGGTGATGCCCATTGATGTTGATCCAGGGATGTTATCTGATTGCCATCTGGAGTTGGGAAGGAATTTTTCCCTTTTGGGGCTAATTGGACCATGCCTTGTAAGGGTTTTTTCGCCTTCCTCTGGATCAACAGGGATATGTGAGGGAGCAGGCTGGTGTTGTACCTTCCTCTGGATCAGCAGGGATATGTGAGGGAGCAGGCTGGTGTTGTGCCTTCCTCTGGATCAGCAGGTATATGTGAGGGAGCAGGCTGGTGTTGTACCTTCCTCTGGATCAGCAGGGATATGTGAGGGAGCAGGCTGGTGTTGTGCCTTCCTCTGGATCAGCAGGGATACGTGAGGGTGCAGGCTGGTGTTGTGCCTCCCTCTGGATCAGCAGGGATATGTGAGGGTGCAGGCTGGTGCTGTACCTTCCTCTGGATCAGCAGGGATATGTGAGGGAGCAGGCTGGTGTTGTGCCTCCCTCTGGATCAGCAGGGATATGTGAGGGAGCAGGCTGGTGTTGTGCCTTCCTCTGGATCAGCAGGGATATGTGAGGGAGCAGGCTGGTGTGTTGTACTTTGTTCTCTGGTTGAACTCGATGGGCGTATGTCTTTTTGCAACCAAAATAACTATGTAACTATGTAACATACCCAGGGCTTTCTCCAGCCCCATAAGCTCTGATCGCTCCCACGCCGCCGTCCTCGGCTGTCTGCAGCTCCGGTACCGGGTTCCGTAATTTCCATCAGTTGGAGCCAGTCTGACATCAGAGAGAAGTGTGCTCTTTGCGTATCTGTCCAGCAGCCGCTGGCCGTGACTGGCTGAAGTAACGGGACACGGTACTGGAGCTGCAGGCAGCGGAGGACAGCGCAGGATAGCGGTGTGGGGCTGGAGGAAGCCCTAGGTAGGATTAAAACTTTTTAATTTTCTTCCGCTCTGGTTTCCTTTAAGGGGTGTGGCCTCATTCCTGGAACACAAATTTATAGTGAGAGATCTTGGTCTGAAGCTTTGGTACCCTGCGCTGCAAGGACTGGCTGGGACGTTCCTGACCAGGTGAGGCAATCAGAGCCTTTCACTAAAGTAAGCTTCAGCTAAACCGTCCGTCTAAGGCCCGGTTCACATTAGCGGTCGCCGTCCGGAATCGCCGTGCCGGAGCCGGACCGCATGCAGAACGGACGGAACGGACGCACGGCATAGCAATGAAAGCCTATGCGTCCGTTCACATGCGTCCGTTTCGTCCGGACCGGATCCAGACCGGATCCGGACTCCGGCATAAGACCCAACATGCGCTATTTTTTGGTCCGGCTCCTCCGGCAGCCGTATCCGGGGCGGAGCCGGACTGCACCATCCGGCCAATACAAACCAATGAGAACCGGAGAGCGCACAACACACTGGCTAAAAATCCGGATGTTCTACCCCACTTCCTATGCGTATTGTAGCGGCGATTTTGGATGGGGACACATGGGCAAGCATTTTGGAGTGGAGCAGCAGTGACTTTAAACGTGCTGGAGATGTTGGCAGTATGTCGGAGGTGGAGGTGAGTGCTAAACAGCGGAGGGCCTGATTCCACAGGTCCACCTTCTGCTGACCTCCCAGACCCCAACATTTTTATTCTATTTCTACTATCTTTTGCCAAACGGATCCGGATCGCATCCTGATGAACACCTGATGCAACCTGACCGGATCCGGAGAACCGTACGGTTCCGATCCGGATCCAGTCCGGATCCGGTCAGGTCATCCGGTCCGTTTGGCAGGGAACCGCAAGTGTGAACCGGCCCTAAACTGGATTTATTAAAGAACTTTTTGAGGATTTACCAAACTTTTTTTTTACAAAATAGAACCATTTGTTTGCTAGATTTGAATAGACTGGGTAAAACTGGAGTTGTTTGGGTTGTTACTGCTGTTTTTTCCCTTTACAAACGAAAAAGATAATAAACTGTGATCCAAAAATTAAAAAAAAAAAAAGCAGAAGGCAGAGTAACTGGGCAGAGGATGCCCGCCCAGGATTTTATTGCGCTCTGTGTGAATGTTGCGAAGGTTCTGGAACTCCATTATACCGACTTCCATATTCCCCACAGTATTCTTTAGCAAGTTGTTATAAGATAATGAAGTTATGATATTTGTATGTTGTTCGAGTGATTACGGTAACATTTTGGCTTTTTTTCAATTCACTTTTTAGGTAATATTTTCACACCTTGTCAATAAAATGCCCTTCGAGCCACCAGCAAGCAAGAAAGAGTAATTTTAGCAATACTTTTTCACCTACCTTTTGGTCCGGTTTCTATTGCAGAGTACCGAGAAGCAATGCTCCTATATACTGAATGAAAGATGTAATTATCCACAGACACACCACGACACCATGGATGCCCAAATCCTGCACACACTACAAGCGCCGCAGAGCACACTGACTAAGCCTCCGCCCACAACGCAAACATCACCCACAAGGTGCAAACTTCAGGCAGTGGTGACCGTTAAAGCATGCACGTCACCGCTGTTCAGAATGCCAGAAAGACAGTGCCAGCAGCTACTCCACTCCACAGTGCCAGCAGCTATTCCACTCCACAGTGCCAGCAGCTACTCCACTCCACAGTGCCAGCAGCTACTCCACTCCACAGTGCCAGCAGATACTCCACTCCATAGTGCCAGCAGCTACTCCACTCCACAGTGCCAGCAGCTATTCCACTCCACAGTGCCAGCAGATACTCCACTCCATAGTGCCAGCAGCTACTCCACTCCACAGTGCCAGCAGATACTCCACTCCACAGTGCCAGCAGCTACGCCACTCCACAGTGCCAGCAGCTACTCCACTCCACAGTGCCAGCAGCTACGCCACTCCACAGTGCCAGCAGCTACGCCACTCCACGGTGCCAGCAGCTATTCCACTCCACAGTGCCAGCAGCTACTCCACTCCACAGTGCCAGCAGAGAACAGTTATTCTACTCCACAGTGCCAGCAGCTACTCCACTCCACAGTGCCAGCAGCTATTCCACTCCACAGTGCCAGCAGCTACTCCACTCCACAGTGCCAGCAGCTACTCCACTCCACAGTGCCAGCAGATACTCCACTCCATAGTGCCAGCAGCTACTCCACTCCACAGTGCCAGCAGCTATTCCACTCCACAGTGCCAGCAGATACTCCACTCCATAGTGCCAGCAGCTACTCCACTCCACAGTGCCAGCAGATACTCCACTCCACAGTGCCAGCAGCTACGCCACTCCACAGTGCCAGCAGCTACTCCACTCCACAGTGCCAGCAGCTACGCCACTCCACAGTGCCAGCAGCTACGCCACTCCACGGTGCCAGCAGCTATTCCACTCCACAGTGCCAGCAGCTACTCCACTCCACAGTGCCAGCAGAGAACAGTTATTCTACTCCACAGTGCCAGCAGCTACTCCACTCCACAGTGCCAGCAGCTACTCCACTCCACAGTGCCAGCAGATACTCCACTCCACAGTGCCAGCAGCTACTCCACTCCACAGTGCCAGCAGCTATTCCACTCCACAGTGCCAGCAGCTACTCCACTCCACAGTGCCAGCAGCTATTCCACTCCACAGTGCCAGCAGCTACCCCACTCCACAGTGCCAGCAGATACTCCACTCCACAGTGACAGCAGCTATTCCACTCCACAGTGACAGCAGCTATTCCACTCCACAGTGCCAGCAGCTGCTCCACTCCACAGTGCCAGCAGCTGCTCCACTCCACAGTGCCAGCAGCTGCTCCACTCCACAGTGCCAGCAGCTATTCCACTCCACAGTGCCAGCAGCTACTCCTCTCCACAGTGCCAGCAGCTATTCCACTCCACAGTGCCAGCAGCTTCTCCACTCCACAGTGCCAGCAGCTACTCCACTCCACAGTGCCAGCAGCTATTCCACTCCACAGTGCCAGCAGCTACCCCACTCCACAGTGCCAGCAGATACTCCACTCCACAGTGCCAGCAGCTATTCCACTCCACAGTGACAGCAGCTAATCCACTCCACAGTGTCAGCAGCTATTCCACTCCACAGTGCCAGCAGCTGCTCCACTCCACAGTGCCAGCAGCTGCTCCACTCCACAGTGCCAGCAGCTATTCCACTCCACTGTTCCAGCAGCTACTCCACTCCACAGTGTCAGCAGCTACTCCACTCCACAGTGCCAGCAGCTACTCCACTCCACAGTGCCAGCAGCTACTCCACTCCACAGTGCCAGCAGCTACTCCACTCCACAGTGCCAGCAGCTACTCCTCTCCACAGTGCCAGCAGCTACTCCACTCCACAGTGCCAGCAGCTACTCCACTCCACAGTGCCAGCAGCTACTCCACTCCACGGTGCCAGCAGATACTCAACTCCACGGTGCCAGCAGCTATTCCACTCCACTGTGCCAGCAGCTATTCCACTCCTCAGTGCCAGCAGCTATTCCACTCCACAGTGCCAGCAGCTACTCCTCTCCACAGTGCCAGCAGCTACTCCACTCCACAGTGCCAGCAGCTACTCTACTCCACAGTGCCAGCAGCTATTCCACTCCACAGTGCCAGCAGCTACTCCACTCCACAGTGCCAGCAGCTACTCCACTCCACAGTGCCAGCAGCTATTCCACTCCACACTGCCAGCAGCTACTCCACTCCACAGTGCCAGCAGCTACTCCACTCCACAGTGCCAGCAGCTATTCCACTCCACAGTGCCAGCAGCTACTCCACTACACAGTGCCAGCAGCTACTCCACTCCACAGTGCCAGCAGCTATTCCACTCCACAGTGCCAGCAGCTACTCCACTCTACAGTGCCAGCAGCTATTCCACTCCACAGTGCCAGCAGCTACTCCACTGCACAGTGCCAGCAGCTACTGCACTCCACAGTGCCAGCAGCTACTCCACTCCACAGTGCCAGCAGCTATTCCACTCCACAGTGCCAGCAGCTACTCCACTCCACAGTGCCAGCAGCTACTCCACTCCACAGTGCCAGCAGCTACTCCACTCCACAGTGCCAGCAGCTACTCCACTCCACAGTGCCAGCAGCTACTCCACTCCACAGTGCAAGCAGCTACTCCACTACACAGTGCCAGCAGCTACTCCACTCCACAGTGCCAGCAGCTACTCCACTCCACAGTGCCAGCAGCTATTCCACTCCACTGTGCCAGCAGCTATTCCACTCCACAGTGCCAACAGCTACTCCACTCCACAGTGCCAGCAGCTATTCCACTCCACAGTGCCAGCAGCTACTCCACTCCACAGTGCCAGCAGCTACTCCACTCCACAGTGCTAGCAGCGACTCCACTCCACAGTGCCAGCAGCTATTCCACTCCACAGTGCCAGCAGCTACTCCACTCCACAGTGCCAGCAGTTACTCCACTCCACAGTGCAAGCAGCTACTCCACTACACAGTGCCAGCAGCTACTCCACTACACAGTGCCAGCAGCTACTCCACTCCACAGTGCCAGCAGCTATTCCACTCCACTGTGCCAGCAGCTACTCCACTCCACAGTGCCAGCAGCTATTCCACTCCACAGTGCCAGCAGCTATTCCACTCCACAGTGCCAGCAGCTATTCCACTCCACAGTGCCAGCAGCTATTCCACTTCACAGTGCCAGCAGCTTTTCCACTCCACAGTGCCAGCAACTACTCCACTCCACAGTGCCAGCAGCTATTCCACTCCACATTGCCAGCAGCTACTCCACTTCACAGTGCCAGCAGCTATTCCACTCCACAGTACCAGCAGCTATTCCACTCCACAAAGCCAGCAGCAACTCCACTCCACAGTGCCAGCAGCTATTCCACTCCACAGTGCCAGCAGCTACTCCACTCCACAGTGCCAGCAGCTACTCCACTCCACAGTGCCAGCAGCTACTCCACTCCACACTGCCAGCAGCTACTCCACTCCACACTGCCAGCAGCTATTCCACTCCACAGTGCCAGCAGCTACTCCACTCCACAGTGCCAGCAGCTACTCCACTCCACAGTGCCAGCAGCTACTCCACTCCACAGTGCCAGCGGCTATTCCACTCCACAGCGCCAGCAGCTATTCCACTCCACAGTGCCAGCAGCTATTCCACTCCACAGTGCCAGCAGATACTCCACTCCACAGTGCCAGCAGCTATTCCACTCCACAGTGCCAGCAGCTACTCCACTCCACAGTGCCAGCAGCTACTCCACTCCACAGTGCCAGCAGCTATTCCACTCCACAGTACCAGCAGCTTTTCCACTCCACAGTGCCAGCAGCTATTCCACTCCACAGGGCCAGCAGCTATTGCACTCCACAGGGCCAGCAGCTATTCCACTCCACAGTGCCAGCAGATACTCCACTCCACAGTGCCAGCAGCTACTCCACTCCACTGTGCCAGCAGCTATTCCACTCCACAGTGCCAGCAGCTACTCCACTCCACAGTGCCAGCAGCTATTCAACTCCACAGTGCCAGCAGGCAGCACCTATTCCTCTCCACAGTGCCAGCAGCTACTCCACTCCACAGTGCCAGCAGCTACTCCACTCCACAGTGCCAGCAGCTATTCCACTCCACAGTGCCAGAAGCTTTGCCACTCAACAGTGCCAGCAGCTATTCCACTCCACAGTGCCAGCAGCTATTCCACTCCACAGTGCCAGCAGCTACTCCACTCCACAGTGCCAGCAGCGATTCCACTCCACAGTGCCAGCAGCTACTCCACTCCACAGTGCCAGCAGCCATTCCACTCCACAGTGCCAGCAGCTACTCCACTCCACAGTGCCAGCAGCTTTTCCACTCCACAGTGCCAGCAGCTATTCTACTCCACAGTGCCTGCAGCTACTCCACTCCACAGTGCCAGCAGCTATTCCACTCCACAGTGCCAGCAGCTTTTCCACTCCACAGTGCCAGCAGCTATTCCACTCCACAGGGCCAGCAGCTATTCCACTCCACAGGGCCAGCAGCTATTCCACTCTGAAGTGCCAGCAGTTAGTCCACTCCACAGTGCCAGCAGCTATTCCACTCCACAGCGCCAGCAGCTATTCCACTCCACAGCGCCAGCAGCTATTCCACTCCACAGTGCCAGCAGGCAGCACCTATTCCTCTCCACAGTGCCAGCAGCTACTCCACTCCACAGTGCCAGCAGCTTCTCCACTCCACAGTGCCAGCAGCTATTCCACTCCACAGTGCCAGAAGCTTTGCCACTCAACAGTGCCAGCAGCTATTCCACTCCACAGCGCCAGCAGCTATTCCACTCCACAGTGCCAGCAGCTATTCCACTCCACAGCGCCAGCAGCTATTCCACTCCACAGTGCCAGCAGCTACCCCACTCCACAGTGCCAGCAGCTACTCCACTCCACAGTGCCAGCAGCTATTCCACTCCACAGTGCAAGCAGCTACTCCACTACACAGTGCCAGCAGCTACTCCACTACACAGTGCCAGCAGCTATTCCACTCCACAGTGCCAGCAGCTACTCCACTCCACAGTGCCAGCAGCTATTCCACTTCACAGTGCCAGCAGCTACTCCACTCCACAGTGCCAGCAGCTACTCCACTCCACAGTGCCAGCAGCTACTCCACTCCACAGTGCCAGCAGCTATTCCACTCCACAGTGCCAGCAGCTACTCCACTCCACAGTGCCAGCAGCTATTCCACTTCACAGTGCCAGCAGCTACTCCACTCCACAGTGCCAGCAGCTACTCCACTCCACAGTGCCAGCAGCTGTTCCACTCCACAGTACCAGCAGCTACTCTACTCCACAGTGCCAGCAGCTATTCCACTCCACAATGCCAGCAGCTACTCCACTCCACAGTGCCAGCAGCTATTCCACTCCACAGTGCCAGCAGCTATTCCACTCCACAGTGCCAGCAGCGACTCCACTCCAAAGTGGCAGCAGCTATTCCACTCCGAAGTGGCAGCAGCTATTCCACTCCACAGTGCCAGCAGATACTCCACTCCACAGTGCCAGCAGCTACTCCATTCCACAGTGCTAGCAGCTACTCCACTCCACAGTGCCAGCAGCTATTCCACTCCACAGTGCGAGCAGCGACTCCACTCCAAAGTGGCAGCAGCTATTCCGCTCCACAGTGCCAGCAGCTATTCCACTCCACAGTGCCAGCAGCTATTCCACTCCACAGTGCCAGCAGCTATTTCACTCCACAGTGCCAGCAGCTATTCCACTCCACAGTGCCAGCAGCGACTCCACTCCAAAGTGGCTGCAGCTATTCCACTCCGAAAGGGCAGCAGCTACTCCACTCCACAGTGCCAGCAGCTACTCCACTCCACAGTGCCAGCAGCTACTCCACTCCACAGTGCCAGCAGCTACTCCACTCCACAGTGCCAGCAGCTATTGCACTCCACAGTGCCAGCAGCTACTCCACTCCACAGTGCCAGCAGCTACTCCACTCCACAGTGCCAGCAGCTACTCCACTCCACAGTGCCAGCAGCTACTTCACTCCACAGTGCCAGCAGCTTCTCCACTCCACTGTGCCAGCAGCTATTCCACTCCACAGTGCCAGCAGCTATTCCACTCCACAGTGCCAGCAGCTATTCCACTCCACAGTGCCAGCAGCTTTTCCACTCCACAGTGCCAGCAGCTACTCCACTCCACAGTGCCAGCAGCTACTCCACTCCACAGTGCCAGCAGCTATTCCACTCCACAGTGCCAGCAGCGACTCCACTCCACAGCGCCAGCAGCTATTCCACTCCACAGCGCCAGCAGCTATTCCACTCCACAGTGCCAACAGCTACTCCACTCCACAGTGCCAGCAGCTACTCCACTCCACAGTGCCAGCAGCTATTCCACTCCACAGTGCCAGCAGCTACTCCACTCCACAGTGCCAGCAGCTATTCCACTTCACAGTGCCAGCAGCTACTCCACTCCACAGTGCCAGCAGCTACTCCACTCCACAGTGCCAGCAGCTACTCCACTCCACAGTGCCAGCAGCTGTTCCACTCCACAGTACCAGCAGCTACTCTACTCCACAGTGCCAGCAGCTATTCCACTCCACAATGCCAGCAGCTACTCCACTCCACAGTGCCAGCAGCTATTCCACTCCACAGTGCCAGCAGCTATTCCACTCCACAGTGCCAGCAGCGACTCCACTCCAAAGTGCCAGCAGATACTCCACTCCACAGTGCCAGCAGATACTCCACTCCACAGTGCCAGCAGCTACTCCATTCCACAGTGCTAGCAGCTACTCCACTCCACAGTGCCAGCAGCTATTCCACTCCAAAGTGGCAGCAGCTATTCCGCTCCACAGTGCCAACAGCTACTCCACTCCACAGTGCCAGCAGCTACTCCACTCCACAATGCCAGCAGCTACTCCACTCCACAGTGCCAGCAGCTATTCCACTCCACAATGCCAGCAGCTACTCCACTCCACAGTGCCAGCAGCTATTTCACTCCACAGTGCCAGCAGCTATTTCACTCCACAGTGCCAGCAGCTTTTCCACTCCACAGTGCCAGCAGCTACTCCACTCCACAGTGCCAGCAGCTACTCCACTCCACAGTGCCAGCAGCTATTCCACTCCACAGTGCGAGCAGCTACTCCACTCCACAGTGCCAGCAGCCATTCCACTCCACAGTGCCAGCAGCTACTCCACTCCACAGTGCCAGCAGCTTTTCCACTCCACAGTGCCAGCAGCTATTCCACTCCACAGTGCCAGCAACTATTCCACTCCACAGTGCCAGCAGCTATTCCACTCCACAGTGCCAGCAGCTATTCCACTCCACAGTGCCAGCAGCTATTCCACTCCACAGTGTCAGCAACTATTCCACTCCACAGTGCCAGCAGCTATTCCACTCCACAGTGCCAGCAGCTATTCCACTCCACAGTGTCAGCAACTATTCCACTCCACAGTGCCAGCAGCTATTCCACTCCACAGCGCCAGCAGCTTTTCCACTCCACAGTGCCAGCAGCTACACCACTCCACACTGCCAGCAGCTATTCCACTCCACAGCGCCAGCAGCTATTCTACTTCACAGTGCCAACAGCTACTCCACTCCACAGTGCCAGCAGCTACTCCACTCCACAGTGCCAGCAGCTATTCCAATCCACAGTGCCAGAAGCTACTCCACTCTACAGTGCCAGCAGCTACTCCACTCCACAGTGCCAGCAGCTACTCCACTCCACAGTGCCAGCAGCTACTCCACTCCACAGTGCCAGCAGCTACTCCACTCCACAGTGCCAGAAGCTATTCCACTCCACAGTGCCAACAGCTACTCCACTCCACAGTGCCAGCAGCTATTCCACTCCCCAGTGCCAGCAGCTACTCTACTCCACAGTGCCAGCAGCTATTCCACTCCACAATGCCAGCAGCTACTCCACTCCACAGTGCCAGCAGCTATTCCACTCCGAAATGGCAGCAGCTATTCCACTCCGAAATGGCAGCAGCTATTCCACTCCACAGTGCCAGCAGGTACTCCACTCCACAGTGCCAGCAGCTACTCCACTCCACAGTGCCAGCAGCTATTCCACTCCACAGTGCCAGCAGCTGTTCCACTCCAAAGTGGCAGCAGCTATTCCGCTCCACAGTGCCAACAGCTACTCCACTCCACAATGCCAGCAGCTACTCCACTCCACAATGCCAGCAGCTACTCCACTCCACAGTGCCAGCAGCTACTCCACTCCACAGTGCCAGCAGCTACTCCACTCCACAGTGCCAGCAGCTATTCCACTCCAAAGTGGCAGCAGCTATTCCACTCCGAAGTGGCAGCAGCTATTCCACTCCACAGTGCCAACAGCTATTCCACTCCACAGTGCCAACAGCTATTCCACTCCACAGTGCCAGCAGCTATTCCACTCCAAAGTGGCAGCAGCTATTCCACTCCGAAGTGGCATCAGCTATTCCACTCCGAAGTGGCATCAGCTATTCCACTCCACATTGCCAGCAGCTTTTCCACTCCACAGTGCCAGCAGCTACTCCACTCCACAATGCCAGCAGCTATTGCACTCCACAGTGCCAGCAGCTATTCCACTCCGAAGTGGCAGCAGCTATTCCACTCTGAAGTGGCAGCAGGCAGCAGCTATTCCACTCCACAGTGCCAGCAGCTATTCCACTCCACAGTGCCAGCAGCTATTCCACTCCACAGTGCCAGCAGCTATTCCACTCCACAGTGCCAGCAGCTACTCTACTCCACAGTGCCAGCAGCTATTCCACTCCACAATGCCAGCAGCTTCTCCACTCCACAGTGCCAGCAGCTATTCCACTCCACGGTGCCAGCAGCTATTCCACTCCACAGTGCCAGCAGCTACTCCACTCCACAATGCCAGCAGCTACTCCACTCCCCAGTGCCAGCAGCTACTCTACTCCACAGTGCCAGCAGCTATTCCACTCCACAATGCCAGCAGCTACTCCACTCCACAGTGCCAGCAGCTATTCCACTCCACAGTGCCAGCAGTGACTCCACTCCAAAGTGGCAGCAGCTATTCCACTCCGAAATGGCAGCAGCTATTCCACTCCACAGTGCCAGCAGGTACTCCACTCCACAGTGCCAGCAGCTACTCCACTCCACAGTGCCAGCAGCTACTCCACTCCACAGTGCCAGCAGCTACTCCACTCCACAGTGCCAGCAGCTATTCCACTCCGAAGTGGCAGCAGCTATTCCAGTCCACAGTGCCAGCAGCTACTCCACTCCACAATGCCAGCAGTTATTCCACTCCGAAGTGGCATCAGCTATTCCACTCCACAGTGCCAGCAGCTTTTCCACTCCACAGTGCCAGCAGCTACACCACTCCACACTGCCAGCAGCTATTCCACTCCACAGTGCCAGCAGGTACTCCACTCCACAGTGCCAGCAGCTACTCCACTCCATAGTACCAGCAGCTATTCCACTCCACAGTGCCAGCAGCTGTTCCACTCCAAAGTGGCAGCAGCTATTCCGCTCCACAGTGCCAACAGCTACTCCACTCCACAATGCCAGCAGCTACTCCACTCCACAATGCCAGCAGCTACTCCACTCCACAGTGCCAGCAGCTACTCCACTCCACAGTGCCAGCAGCTACTCCACTCCACAGTGCCAGCAGCTATTCCACTCCAAAGTGGCAGCAGCTATTCCACTCCGAAGTGGCAGCAGCTATTCCACTCCACAGTGCCAACAGCTATTCCACTCCACAGTGCCAACAGCTATTCCACTCCACAGTGCCAGCAGCTATTCCACTCCAAAGTGGCAGCAGCTATTCCACTCCGAAGTGGCATCAGCTATTCCACTCCACATTGCCAGCAGCTTTTCCACTCCACAGTGCCAGCAGCTACTCCACTCCACAATGCCAGCAGCTATTGCACTCCACAGTGCCAGCAGCTATTCCACTCCGAAGTGGCAGCAGCTATTCCACTCTGAAGTGGCAGCAGGCAGCAGCTATTCCACTCCACAGTGCCAGCAGCTATTCCACTCCACAGTGCCAGCAGCTATTCCACTCCACAGTGCCAGCAGCTATTCCACTCCACAGTGCCAGCAGCTACTCTACTCCACAGTGCCAGCAGCTATTCCACTCCACAATGCCAGCAGCTTCTCCACTCCACAGTGCCAGCAGCTATTCCACTCCACGGTGCCAGCAGCTATTCCACTCCACAGTGCCAGCAGCTACTCCACTCCACAATGCCAGCAGCTACTCCACTCCCCAGTGCCAGCAGCTACTCTACTCCACAGTGCCAGCAGCTATTCCACTCCACAATGCCAGCAGCTACTCCACTCCACAGTGCCAGCAGCTATTCCACTCCACAGTGCCAGCAGTGACTCCACTCCAAAGTGGCAGCAGCTATTCCACTCCGAAATGGCAGCAGCTATTCCACTCCACAGTGCCAGCAGGTACTCCACTCCACAGTGCCAGCAGCTACTCCACTCCACAGTGCCAGCAGCTACTCCACTCCACAGTGCCAGCAGCTACTCCACTCCACAGTGCTAGCAGCTATTCCACTCCGAAGTGGCAGCAGCTATTCCAGTCCACAGTGCCAGCAGCTACTCCACTCCACAATGCCAGCAGTTATTCCACTCCGAAGTGGCATCAGCTATTCCACTCCACAGTGCCAGCAGCTTTTCCACTCCACAGTGCCAGCAGCTACTCCACTCCGAAGTGGCAGCAGCTATTCCACTCTGAAGTGGCAGCAGGCAGCAGCTATACCACTCCACAGTGCCAGCAGCTATTCCACTCCACAGTGCCAGCAGCTATTCCACTCCACAGTGGCAGCAGCTACTCTACTCCACAGTGCCAGCAGCTATTCCACTCCACAATGCCAGCAGCTTCTTCACTCCACAGTGCCAGCAGCTATTCAACTCCACAGTGCCAGCAGCTATTCCACTCCACAGTGCCAGCAGCTATTCCACTCCACAGTGCCAGCAGCTATTCCACTCCACAGTGCCAGCAGCGACTCCACTCCAAAGCGGCAGCAGCTATTCCACTCCACAGTGCCAGCAGGTACTCCACTTCACAGTGCCAGCAGCTACTCCACTCCACAGTGCCAGCAGCTATTCCACTCCACAGTGCCAGCAGCTACTCTACTCCACAGTGCCAGCAGCTATTCCACTCCACAATGCCAGCAGCTTCTCCACTCCACAGTGCCAGCAGCTATTCCACTCCACAGTGCCAGCAGCTAATCACTCCACAGTGCCAGCAGCTACTCCACTCCACAATGCCAGTAGCTACTCCACTCCACAGTGCCAGCAGCTACTCCACTCCACAGTGCCAGCAGCTATTCCACTCCAAAGTGGCAGCAGCTATTCCACTCCGAAGTGGCAGCAGCTATTCCACTCCACAGTGCCAGCAGCTACTCCACAGTGCCAGCAGCTATTCCACTCCGAAGTGGCATCAGCTATTCCACTCCACAGTGCCAGCAGCTTTTCCACTCCACAGTGCCAGCAGCTACTCCACTCCACAGTGCCAGCAGCTATTGCACTCCACAGTGCCAGCAGCTATTCCACTCCGAAGTGGCAGCAGCTATTCCACTCTGAAGTGGCAGCAGGCAGCAGCTATTCTACTCCACAGTGCCAGCAGCTATTCCACTCCACAGTGCCAGCAGCTACTCTACTCCACAGTGCCAGCAGCTATTCCACTCCACAATGCCAGCAGCTTCTCCACTCCACAGTGCCAGCAGCTATTCCACTTCACAGTGCCAGCAGCTATTCCACTCCACAGTGCCAGCAGCTATTCCACTCTACAGTGCCAGCAGCTATTCCACTCCACAGTGCCAGCAGCGACTCCACTCCAAAGCGGCAGCAGCTATTCCACTCCGAAGTGGCAGCATCTATTCCACTCCACAGTGCCAGCAGGTACTCCACTTCACAATGCCAGCAGCTACTCCACTCCACAGTGCCAGCAGCTACTCCACTCCAAAGTGGCAGCAGCTATTCCACTCCGAAGTGGCAGCAGCTATTCCACTCCACAGTGCCAACAGCTATTCCACTCCACAGTGCCAGCAGCTATTCCACTCCAAAGTGGCAGCAGCTATTCCACTCCGAAGTGGCAGCACCTATTCCACTCCACAGTGCCAGCAGCTACTCCACTCCACAATGCCAGCAGTTATTCCACTCCGAAGTGGCATCAGCTATTCCACTCCACAGTGCCAGCAGCTTTTCCACTCCACAGTGCCAGCAGCTACTCCACTCCACAGTGCCAGCAGCTATTGCATTCCACAGTGCCAGCAGCTATTCCACTCCGAAGTGGCAGCAGCTATTCCACTCTGAAGTGGCCGCAGGCAGCAGCTATTCCACTCCACAGTGGCTGCAGCTATTCCACTCCACAGTGCCAGCAGCTATTCCAATCCACAGTGCCAGCAGCTATTCCAATCCACAGTGCCAGCAGCTATTCCACTCCACAGTGCCAGCAGCTACTCCACTCCACAGTGCCAGCAGCTACTCCACTCCACAGTGCCAACAGCTACTCCACTCCACAGTGCCAGCAGCTTCTCCACTCCACAGTGCCAGCAGCTACTCTACTCCACAGTGCCAGCAGCTACTCCACTCCACAGTGCCAGCAGCTTCTCCACTCCACAGTGCCAGCAGCTACTCTACTCCACAGTGCCAGCAGCTATTCCACTCCACAGTGCCAGTAGCTACTCCACAGTAGAGATGTCCGGAACGGTTCGCAGATGAACTTATTCGCGAACATCGAGGGTTCGTGTTCGCGTCGAACCGCGAACTTTTAGCGAGTTCAACCTGCCACCTATACTACATCTTTGGGCTAAACTTTGACCCTCTACATCACAGTCAGCAGACACATGGCAGCCAATCAGACTCCCTCCTGGAGCCCCCCTCCTTATAAAAGGCAGCAGCGTCGGCCATGTTCTCACTCTGTGTGCTTCTGCTATCAGAGAGAGAAGGGAGAGATTGCTGCAGAGATAGGGAAAGCTTAGGTAGGTCTTGTTAGCTTTCTCCTTGCTGATATTTGTTGCTGAAAAGCACCACCAAAAAAGCTCTTTTGAGAGCTAATGTTCTTGTGATGTTTTTTTTTTTTGGTGTGGCCCACTGACACTGCATTTACAGCCCTGTCTGTTGCAGATGGCCCTTGCTAACTGCTATACTGTGCCAGGCCCAACACATTCAGTGCATACCTTTCACTGCATCTGTGTGACTGCACATTGTATTATACCACCACCAGTAACTGCATACCTTTCACTGCAACTGTGTGACTGCACACTTTTTTATATACCAGTCAGTGCATACCTTTCACTGCATCTGTGTGACAGCACATTGTATTATACCACCACCAGTCACTGCATACCTTTTACTGCATCTGTGTGACTGCACACTGTTTTATATACCAGTCAGTGCATACCTTTCACTGCATCTGTGTGACAGCACATTGTATTATACCACCACCAGTCACTGCATACCTTTCACTGCATCTATGTGACTGCACATTGTATTATACCACCACCAATCACTGCATACCTTTCACTGCAACTGTGTGGCTGCACACTGTTTTATATACCAGTCAGTGCATACCTTTCACTGCATCTGTGTGATGTGTGACTGCACATTGTATTATACCACCACCAGTCACTGCATACCTTTCACTGCATCTGTGTGACTGCACATTGTATTATACCACCACCAGTCACTGCATACCTTTCACTGCATCTGTGTGACTGCACATTGTATTATACCACCACCAGTCACTGCATACCTTTCACTGCATCTGTGTGACTGCACATTGTATTATACCACCACCAGTCACTGCATACCTTTCACTGCATCTGTGTGACTACACACTGTATTATACCAGCAGTCAGTGCATACCTTTTACTGGCACTGCATCTGTGTGACTGCACAATGGGCTTGATTCACAAAGCCGTGCAAACTGTTTAGCATGGGTGTGCTAAACAGTTAGCACGTGAAGTGCCGTTTGCAGAGTTTTGTGCGCGCAAAGTGCCGCAATTCACGTGATCGCGGACTTTTGCGCGTGCAATTTGCCACGATTCGCGCAAATTGCACGTGCAAAAGTCCGCGATTGCGCGAATCGCGGCACTTTGCGTGCGCAAAAGTCCCGAACGGCACTTCACATGCTAACTGTTTAGCACACCCGTGCTAAACAGTTTGCATGGCTTTGTGACTCAAGCCCATTGTATTATACCAGCAGTCAGTGCATACCTTTCACTGCATCTGTGTGACTGCACATTGTATTATACCACCAGTCACTGCATACCTTTCATTGCATCTCTGTGACTGCACATTGTATTAGTCCAGTCAGTGCATACCTTTCACTTCATCCCCCCCAATATGACAAAACAACAGGCAGAGGCAGAGGCCGAGCCAGAGGCAGGCCACCCTGCAGGTTTGTTCGAGGTCGTGCTGGCGTGATTATGTGCGACTCTCGACCAAAGTACAGTGTTCAAAATGCACATGCTATCAACTCCCAAGATTGTCAGCACGTAATTGACTATTTTACACAGAACACCTCATCTCCCTCAGCTTCCGCACGGAACCATAACATATCTTTAAGGTCAGCTGCTGCCGCCACCACCAAAGTGCCATCATCCCAGGGCTCAGCAGTGTGGAAATTTTTGTGTGTGTCTGCCTCAGATGACAGCGATGCCATCTGTACTCTCTGCCACCAAAAATTGAGTCGTGGAAAGACCAAGACCCACATAGGGACAACTGCCTTATGAAGGCACATGATGAGAAAGCAGAAACAGAAATGGGATGACCACCTGAGGAAAAGCAGCACACAAACACAAAGCCACCCTCCGCCTCCTCTGCCTCCGTCAGGTGCAGCATCTTCAGCCGCTTTATCCCTTGCACTTTCACAGCCACCCTCCTCCACTCTGCCTCTCACCTTGAGCGGTTCCTGCTCCTCTGCCCACAGCAGCCAGGAGTCCGTTAAGGAAGACTTTGAGAGGAAGAAGCCAATGTCTGCCAGTCACCCCCTTGCCCGGCGTCTGACAGCTTTGCTTGGTGGAACTGTTAGCTCGCCAGCTGTTGCCATACCAGCTGGTGGACTCTGAGGCCTTCCGAAAATTTGCGGTGATTGGGACACAGCAGTGGAAAATACCAGGCCACAATTATTTTTCTAAAAAGGCGATACCCAAACTGTACCGTAATGTTGAAAGGCAAGTAGTGTCATCTACCTCAGCCTGACCATATGGGCTTGAAAACCGACATCACCTGCACTCTCGTCATGGTGCGTTCCAGTCCTGCACGGCCCCATCACTACACAAACAGCTGTTTGCACAGTGAGTTTGGTCTGTCAGTGTGAAGCAGTACACTAATTACACTACCTGATCCATGTATACATACGCAAGATGTTTTCAAGCACTTTAGGCCTCCAATTTAGCAATGCAATGTGATTTCTGCCTTTTAGGGGTTATAACCCTACTGTGCATCAAATCCGTAATTTTCCCGGAGACTTGTTATGTATCTTACTCCGCCATGCCCCCCTCCAGGTCTTAGACCCCTTGAAACATCTTTTCCATCTCTTTTGTGGCCAGAAACAGTGTTTGTATTTTTTAGAAGTTTGCCTGCCTATTGAAGTTTATTGCGGTTCACGAAGTTCGCCAGTTCCCCACCTTTTTACAAGTTCGCGAATCGAAAACCGGAGGTTCGCACCATCTCTACTCTACAGTGCCAGCAGCTACTCCACTCCAAAGTGCCAGCGCCCAGCAGATGTGGGATTATATTAAGAATCAAGGGTTTAATAGACAAGAAAAGACACAGAACATTTATATCATGCTTTTTTTCCAGGCAGACTCAGCACCAGAGCTGCGCTCACTAGGGCACATTCTATAGGCAGTAGCAGTGTTAGGGAGTCTTGCCCAAGGTCTCCTTACTGAACAGGAAGTCCTGAGATTTGAACCCTGGTCTCCTGTGTCAGAGGCAGTGCCCTTAAAGGACAACTGTAGTGAGAGGTATATAGAGGCTGCCATATTTATTTCCATTTCCATGCATTCACGACCATGGAGATTAGTGTACTGGGGAACAAATTACAAGCATTTAAAGATGACCCAGTGACTGTTTATTCAAAAAGATAAAGAAATCAAAGAATATATTGAGAAATTGAATCAAGAAATTATTAGTAAGAAGGAACATAAACTGAAGAAAGACAGAATGGCGTTTCAGGCAGCTTTTATTCTGTATGGTGGATCTTTGCAATGATTATTTGACACTTCACGACTGCAATCGAGAAGACTTTATATTATTGAAGAATAAAGGACATTTTTGCTGTTCCAAAAAAAAAAACCCTGTAGTCTTGGGACTGTTTTGAATATTCGAATTGTTATCTAGCTCAGCCAGCCAACCAGTGATCAACGTCAGTTACTGTCACTGGTCAGTCACTACGTGTAGTCAGTGAGTGATATTGTACTGTTCTATCAGTGCACTGCAGGCAGACTGCTGTCCATAACTTTTTGTGTTCTATATTATTCTACTGTATCACTTGTATTCAGCTCATAGCCAGTGATCAGCGTCAGTTACTTGCAGTCACTGTCACTGGTCAGTCACTAAGTTTACTCAGTGACATTGCACTATGCTAGTAGCGTGCAGCCAGTTACTTTGCTGTCTGTGTAGTGCAGTCAAACTGCGGCGCTGTCCAGTGATTTTCAAGTTCTATTACAGTGTATTCAATATTTGTGAATTGCACCATCTGCACATTATTTTTTTTATTTTTTATTTTTGTTCTTGTCTGAAAAATCAATAAAAGCCCCCTGTTATATTTCGTCTGTCCCCAGGCCCACACAGGTATTGACAGTAAAAAGCAGCACACTTTCTCCACCTTGAAATCTTGTGCATAGTATACAACATGTGCTGCTTAGCCCTCCTGCTGCCGCCTCTCATGTCGTACTATTCAAAGACAACTGGTGGCACCACAGCACAATAAATCATCCCAAAAATTGTAGCATCTACAAATGCTACAATTTTGGGCATGATTTATCGTGCTGTGGTACCACCAGTGAGATGCCATACTCTCTTTCTGTGCTTCTGCAGAGTGCTGCTTAGTCCTCCTGCTGCTGCCTCTCATGTCATACTATTCAACAACAACAGCAGTCTGTGTACCCACCACCAGGGTGCAGGGATGCTACAATTTTTAGGACCATTAATCGGACAGACAACTCTGCTGTGTCATGTCAATATGTCATTGCTATTGCAAAAAAAAAAACGGGAAAAAAAACCACCACCGCCAAGTGCCATTGGGACTCGCCATTACCTCTGCGATTACTTAAAGTGTATTTCCCTGTTTAAAAACAATTATTACCAATTAATAGCCGCATTTCAAGTGTTGATTTCACTCTAAAATCCCTTTTTTTGAATTTTTGTTTATTTAGCCCCTGATCACCTGTATAATCCTTGCAATTTGGGGGATTGTAGCATGTAGGGGGGCTCTGCTATTAACGTTAAAAGCAAATCCGTGAATCGCTGTGATTGACTCATTCGCGCTGAAAATCCGGTTCGGATTCGTGATTCAGTTTCAAATCTGGATTTTAATCACGATTTTTTTTAGCCACGGCCGGGTTTGTCGAATGCGTGGATGAGGGAATCCAGAATTTCCGGATTAACTCGAATTCGTGGATAGGGCTATCCGAGCACCACTAGTGGCGGCGTGAAAAGACCTAGAGCCTGTTTTTAATCGGGCTCAGGTCAACCAGTTAGGAATAATCTACAGGTAAATTATATAGATTCAGCACAGAATCCAAAAACAGAAGACGAGTCTTCAACAAAGAATAAGAGCAGCCAAATCTCCACCACAATAAGTATGGGGGTCACGGCCCAGCTCTGCAATCTGGATACCCAGAAAAAGGAAAGAGGCTTAGCAGCTGGTGACAACCCACATTATAAGGTTGTATCAAGGCTTTGGTAGGACATCAGGAAGCAACAGTCCGTCCAGGATCCAGGAATTCAGCAATGATTCATCTCACAAATGGATGTCAGTAAACATCATAAAAAGCAAACGTTTTTATGATGTTTACTGATATCCGTTTGTGAGATGAATCATTTGTGAATGAATCCATTTGTGAGATGAGATGGATCCTGGACAGACTGTTGCTTCCTGATGTCCTACCAAAGCGTTGCTACAACCTTATAATGTGGGTTGTCACCAGCTGGTGGGCCTCTTTCCATCCTCTGGGTATCCATGATTGCAGAGCTGTGCCGCGACCCCCATACTTATTTTGGTGGAGATTTGCCCGCTCTTATTCTTTGTTGAAGACTCGTCTTCTGTTTTTGGACTCTGCGTTGATCATATATAATTTCCCTGTTTGTGAACTCTGGACATTGTTCTTCTCCCAGCGGCGGCCACTTTGTTTCCTTGGTGCTGATACACATATGCAAACAGGAATCATCTAAAGCTGTTTGATGAGTATACCAGATCAGGGTGCAAACTACATTTCTGAAATGTGAAAAGTTAACAAATAATGGAGTTGTATTATTGACCCTTTCACACCGCCGCATTGTGTACCTACACCCCTCTGGATCTTGCTTATGCCCGCGACCTCCCAGCCCCCCACGGCAGAATATTGATTGGTGAATAGTGATGTAGTGAACATCAAATTTTCGGTACACGGGCGTGAATTTTCTGCAAACGCTCGTGAACGGGCGAACCGCCACAGACTTCAATGGACAGGCAAATTTTAAAACCTATAGGGAGTAGGGACTGTTTCAGGCTACAAAAGTTGAAAAATGGAAAAGTTGAACAATTTTTAAAGGGGCCTAACACCTGGATGGGGGCATGCCGGAGGGGAATCCATGGCAAAAGTCCCACCAAAAATATGCAGAGTTTACGCAGTCATGTTTTAATCTCTAAAGGGCAGAAATCACATTACATTCCTAAATTGGTGGAATAAAGCGTGCAGGCGCTCCGGCCCACGTGGCAGTGATTGACAGCGTTGATCGCAGAGGCGCAGTACAGAGCGACCCCCAGGTCGCTCTGACGTCATCGCCGGTGACCGGGTCGGAGCTCCGGCGAACGGCTGCGGGGAGAGCTGCGAGGGACGTGCTGAGAGCTTGGGACTGGAGGAAGCCCCCAGTAAGTAGCGCTTATTTTCTAACTTTTTGCCTGACAACTCCTTTAAAGAGAACCCGAGGTGGGTTTGAAGAATATTATCTGCATACAGAGGCTGGATCTGCCTATACAGCCCAGCCTCTGTTGCTATCCCAAACCCCCCTAAGGTCCCCCTGCACTCTGCAATCCCTCATAAATCACAGCCACGCTGCTGACAAACAGCTTGTCAGAGCTGGCTGTGTTTATCTCTATAGTGTCAGTCTGCTGCTCTCCCCGCCTCCTGCAGAACTCCGGTCCCCGCCTGAATCCCTTCCCTCCCTGCTGATTGGAGGGAAGGGACAGGGGCAGGGACCGGAGCTATGCAGGAGGCGGGGGAGCAGCTGAGACTGACACTACAGATGTAAGCACGGCTGTGATTTATGAGGGATTGCAGAGTGCAGGGGGACCTTAGTGGGGTTTGGGATAGCAACAGAGGCTGGGCTGTATAGGCAGATCCAGCCTCTGTATGCAGATAACATTCTTTAAACACACCTCGGGTTCTCTTTAACATGGAACGTAACACCGTAACATGGTATATCTTATTTTAAAGAACACATTATAACGTTTAATTTGATACCTTATTTGGACAGTTTGGCATCTTCTATTGGCTGGTAGCAGAAGAGAAAGCCACAGGTATGGTAAATTTTACAGCAATTTCCTGGGTGTAATCCGGGCCTGCGTGAGCAAGTTTCGCAATAATAGGTTGTGTTATGCCTGCCACCCGGTATCTTACTGTCCCTACACACAATGCAATTGTAGGTATTTCGATTGGGCAGATTAGCAAAAAATACTGGCTACTATTTACACCCTTCCCCAGTCCATTCCATAGGATTCCATTGATTCCCTGTGCAAATTTGCAGGAAATCTGCAAGAAATCTGCATGGAATGTGGATGGAATCTGCAGAATGGAATCTGCCTAAACGAATCAGGAACTATTTTGAAAAAAAAAAAAACAGCCAGGAAACTGACGTGACATTTAAATATAAATGTCACTTCCTGCCGGCTGGGATCACGGACATCCGGTATGGGGCTGGGGGGCACTGACTGAGTAGGCATGTAGTATTATATGCCCACAAACGGTGCACACAGTCGGCGGTTTGCGGCGGTCCCGATGCGCTGCAAACCGCCGCATAGCGGGACATACGAACGCATCGGGTTTTTCCGTATGTCCCGCTATGCGGGACATATGAGTGGAAAGGGTTAAGTGACCAAAACATCACTGATTCTGCACTGAGGCCTTATACAGGGGGCAGTAGTGGATACTAGATGCCAGTAGTGGTGGTGAAGGATTATTGGGTTATGGTCGGTGCACTACTAGGAGCAGCAGAGCAGACCTGTCTCCAACAGCTAATAGGTGCACTGGACACACCGAACTGCCATATAACAACAGCAAGAAAAAGAAAAACAGCCCTCAGAAGGAGGAACTACTGTAGCACTGAGCACTGACTGCACCTGTCTGCAGCAGCTAAAATGCACTGTGTGGACACACTGAACAGCAATATCTCAAGATCAAAGCACAGCCCTTTACAGACTCTGGGGTTATGTAGATGGTGAATTAGAACTGTAACAGAAAGAAACTGCACTGGGGACACAGAACACAGGCCTAACTAACGCTTTCTCAACCTGCAGCACAGCGATCTCCCTAAACTGCTTCACACAGCACACAAGTAGAGTGTAAAATGGCTGCCGTTTTTATAGAGTGGGTGTGGTCCAGGAGGGAGGGATAGCTGATTGGCTGCCATGTGCCTGCTGACTCTGGGGTGAGAGGTCAAACTTTGGCTCCATGATGATGTGTTCGCCTACCGACGCGAACGTGAACACCCATTGTTTGCCGGCAAACAGTTTAGGCCACCTCAATTAGTGGATGGGAACACGTGTTCCCATAGCTAATCAAACTGCCTGTAACAAATAATCACTGGCACCAGCGAGATGCCGGTGTTCAAAGTGAAAGTAAACACACAGGAACACATTACTTCCTGCAGTACACATGCAAGTGGACAAAAAAAGAAAAATGCAAGCAAACTACATATACATTGCAAAAATAAATAAAATACCCATGAATCATTAAAACTTCACCCCCCCCAAAAAAAAACCCCGCTTTTAGCAAAATAACACACTTCTATTAAAAAAAAGTGAAAAATGACGGCATTTAAAAATGAAATACATAAACAGTTACCTTCGGGACCCACCTTTTTTAATAGGAAGGTATATTACTGTTATTTTTGCAATTAAGGGCTCGTAGTTATTTATATAGTATAAAGAAACACAAAATGGAAAAAAAAAACATTTATTTCCAAATAAAATATTGTCACCATACATTCTACTAGTGACACAATTCAAATGTTGTAATACCCAGGACATATGACCAAATAAAATGTGGGTTTTCTCTATCATAGCACGGTCTATTTAAAAAAAAAAACTATAATAGCTGAAAAGTAAGAATTATTGATTTTTTTTCAATTTTTTTCATCATTCTTCCCTTTAAAATGCATATAAAATAAAATAATTCCTAGCAAAAAATACCACTCAAAGAAAGCCTAATTTGTAGTGAAGACAACAACGCAGAGATCATTTAGCTGTGTTAAGCAGCGTTAAAGTTATTGCTGAATGAATGGGAGCTCCTGTGAAATGTGAAAATTGTTCAGGTTTTTAAGGGGAAAAACCCTTTGGGCTTGATTCACAAAGCGGTGCTAACTGTTAGCATGCCTGTGAAAACCCCCTTAGCTCGTCTAAACCAGCTTTTCGCGCGCAAAACTTTATGCGCGTGAAACTTTACGCGCACACTGCACAGAGAGCAGGGTGCTCCGCGCGAAGTGCCCATCAAAGCCTATGGGACTTAGCGCGCGCACAGGACTTTGCGCGCGTAAAACTTTGCGCGCGATCTGATTGAGAAATCCGGTGCTAACCTACTTAGCACCCTGGTTAACACGTCTAAAGACGTGCTAAGTAGGTTAGCACTGCTTTGTGAATCAAGCTCTTAGTGGGGAAGTGGTTGGTATTATTTTAAATATTAATACCAGTAGGACCATTGCATTATCTTCTACAACACTTACTCTTCATAAAAATGAGAATTTTTGTCAATATGATAACCAAGCAGCTCGGGGTGACCCAAACCCACAAGGAGAGTATAGGGGACTAAAAGAGACCAAAAAGCCCTCCTACTTAAAAGCAATGCTTGGTGGGATTTGCATTATTCAAGGAATTTACAATAATTAAGCTTTAAAGAGATTCTGAAGCCAGAATAAAAATGGCTTGTAAGCTTATATTCAGCAGGGTCATGTTTGCCCCAGCTAAAACGCCGCTATCCCGCGGCATAACAAGGGGTCTTTACCCCCCAAATCCCCCCTGCTACCTCCGGGGAGCGATTCTGTGTGGCAGGGCTATGAACTGCAGCCCTGCCTCACACGCGTCTGTCAGGGGCGGATCTCTGCCTCTCCCCCGCCCCCCTCAGTCTGCCTTCGCTGAGAGGGGCGGAGATCCGCCACAGACAGACGCGTGTGAGGCAGGGCTGCAGCTCATAGCCCTGCCTCACACGGAAGCGCACAGGGGCAGAAAAATCCATGACCAAGAAAGTCGTGGATTTTGCAGGGGGGATTTGGGAGGTAAGGGACCTCTGTTTAGCCGCGGGATAGCTGCGTTTTAGAAGAGGCAAACATGCCCCTGCTGAATATAAGCTGAAAAGCCATTTTTAATGTGGCTTCAGACTCTCTATAAGTGAACATCTGTGGTTACCCACAATGCACCACTACTTAATATGCAAATGATCTCTTTATGCCCCTAAAGCCAGGCTTACATCCAGAACCGCTGGTGTATAGCAAACCTATAGATTTATATTTTACATGTGGCGTTGTAAAATGTAAAGCTATAGGCTTGATATACATCAGCGGTTCTGGATTGCTAGCCTGGCTTACAGGGGCTTAAAGGGAACCAAAGATGAACGTTTCACACAAAATAAACATTTCATTTGATAGCTTGTAAAGAATAAATGCTCTACCTGTTTTTTTATCCATTATTGCTCCAGGAAAAATCAAATATGGCCGTCGGCTCATATCCCTACTGCTTCCGGGTTATGAGTTGTTCTAGATGTGCTGTCTAGGCTATATGAGACTAGGCTGCTGTCTAGGCTAAATGCAGCCTTTCATCTATGTGCTTTCATTTTGGTATGATGTGCAGCTGCCTGTAGGAAGTGTCTCTCATAGGAATGAAACTGCAGTCATCATTATGCAGAGTGCACACAGAGCACACAGGGATCATATTGCAGCCACACTTGTCAGTTTCAGAGCTTCTCTCTCAGCAGCAGCAGCCCCTCCCATGTCATCACAGCTCTCAGTATGCAAAGCAGGAAATCTGAGCTAAAAGGTGGCAGGCTTGGGCTTGAAAAGACTCCACAGAAGAGTGACTCAGCTATAATGATTCCAGGTCTAACCTAGACTGAGCCAGTCAGGGATTCTTATCACAGCTGCTAATAGACTAATTAAGCAGATAACAATGAAACTAAAAGCAGGGTAGGTATTTACTGTCATGTTCCCACTGATAAATGTAATAAAATACGTGAGGGTGCTTCGTCTCTGGTTCTCTTTAAAGAGATAATTTGCATATTCAGTAGAGGTGCATTGTGGGTAACCACAAAGGTTCACTTAAAGGGAACCTGAAGTGAGTAAAATTATTTAAAATAAACTAATGATGTAGCTGCAAATGAATATTGCATACTAACCTCACCGTCAGTTCCTCAGAAGCTCACCATTTTCTTCTTACAGTGATCCCTTCCAGTTCTGACAATATTTTGCCAGAACTGAAATATACCAGTTGCTGTCAGTTATATATCAGCAGCTGTCAGTTACAACTGAATGTGCAAGGCAATTTCCATGTTTCCCTATGGCTCAAGTGGGTGATATTACAGTGTAACACTGTGCCGACCAGGAAGCTGTTATGGGGTAATGGCCATTTTCAAAATTGAGGATGGAGAATTCCATTGATCACAGTGGACAAATGGGACGCAGGAAAGGAGAGAGAGATTGAGGAGTAGAGTTTACAAGAGGTAAGTATGATCTGTGTATGATTATTTCGACTTTTTATTTTAGGGCAGCACGGTGGCGTAGTGGTTAGCGCTCTCGCCTTGCAGCGCTGGGTCCCAGGTTCGAATCCTAGCCAGGTCAACATCTGCAAGGAGTTTGTATGTTCTCCCCGTGTCTGTGTGAGTTTCCTCCGGGGACTCCTGTTTCCTCCCACATCCCAAATAACATACAGATAAGTTAATTGGCTTCCCCTAAATTGGCCCTAGACCAGGGGTCTCAAACTCGCGACCCGCGGGCCATTTGCAGCCTTCGATACAATATTTTGTGGCCCTCGCCGGCAAAAGCTTCCTTATAGTTCGCTTCAGTGCTCCCAAGTAATCCGCCGCATCCCCGCCGCTAAACGAGGGCTGCAGAGCCCCCAAATCGCCAGGGGGGCAATCCGCCGGCATTTCCTGGAAGGGGCAGAGCTTTCAGCTTTAGCTCTGCCCCTCCTGACTTCAGTCGCCGCATGGATCGCCGCCTTTCCCCGCCCCTCTCTGTGAAGGAAGAGTAAGAGGGGCGGGCAGAGGTGGTGATGCGCCGCGATTGTGAAATCCCTTATGCGGCCCAGCCTCATCCTGACTTTGCCTCCTGCGGCCCCCAGGTAAATTGAGTTTGAGACCCCTGCCCTAGACTATGATACATACGCTACACGATACATACATGGACATAGGGCTATGGTAGGGACTAGATTGTGAGCCCCTCTGAGGGACAGATAGTGACATATACTCTGTACAGCGCTGTGTAATATGTCGGCGCTATATAAATAAATAAAAATGTAGTTCAGGTTCTCTTTAAAGCGGAATGATTGTAAATTCCTTCTGTTTTAAGAAGGCAAACCAACCTTTGTAAAAATGATAGTTTAGAGGGAAAAAAAATGAACCCCGAGCATAAAGTGTTCAGGTTCATGTCTGCATTCTGATTCTGAGCTTTTTATAGGGCTGAGATATCACTTTTTGCAGAGGATGGAAGACTAAATGCTTTGCACATAAGAATATAAGAAAATAGGGAAAACTGGGATTCAGCACTACATAAAATAATAAGCGATAATAATAATAAAATCTATAAATCATTAAGTCAAACCTGTAAGCGACTGATCTTTTGTTTCAGGAGGAGCCACTATTCAGATGAGCCGCTCTGTTCCCAAAAACTACCAAAATAACCTCTGTCAGTGCTGGCAAGACACAGGCTTATTTTGTGACTGATTAACTGATGTCTCTGTTGTTGCCGGGATATTTCCTCTTCTCTTTTGGAGAAAAAATAAATCTGCCCAGAAGGTGAACTACACTCTCATACTGACACCATACTGAGACCATACTGACACGTACTGACACCACACTGACACTATACTGACACTGTACTGACATTATACTGACATTATACTGACACCATACTGACAACATACTGACAACATACTGACACCGCACTGTCACTGTACTGACATTATACTGACACCGTACTGAAACCTACTGACAACATCTTGAGGCCATACTGACACTGCACTGACACTATACAGACACTGTACTGACATTATACTGACAACATACTGACACTGAACTGTCATTATACTGACACCATACTGACACAGCACTGACACTATACTGACAACATGCTGAAACATACTGACAACATACTGAGGCCATACTGACACTGCACTGACACTACTGACACATACTGACATTGTACTGACATTATACTGACACCGTACTGATACATTCTCCGGCTGAGGATTTTTCCTATCACTGAGTATCATATTATTATTGCATAAACACTCTGAAGGGATGTACTAGGGGAATGATTGTAATTGGTAGTGATGCTCATTATGATCTCGTAATTCGGGCTATAGCGTAATTACCGGGCCGATTACAGCCATTACAACCTCGGAATCGTCATTCTTGATCTGCGGCGATTACGGAAGGCGGATTACGATTTCGAATGCACCTGTAATTGCATTTGACTCATAATTTCACGACTGTATATTAATCACCCACCCACGCCATCACCCTGGAGCACCCACATTGTAAAATAATTATGCGTAATTTTTGAGTAATAACCTCCCCCCCCCATTTTTCCGTAATTCTAATTGATTACAATTTGTTTCCACACAATTTCGATAAATTATGACTAAAACTCGATACATTCAATAAATTAGTTAAGAGTTTGCACAAAATGACTAAATTATGATTTTGCATCCTAATTGCAAGTTGCAATGCAAATTTTGGCTCATCACTATCATGCATGCACTATGTGTTCCTAGTGCTGCAATTGCCCTATGAGTACAGAAAATATATGGTAACTTTGACTGCATCAAAGTTAAAAGGCAATTATAAGTTTACGTTTCGTAATCAGCCAAACAAGTTTGACAAATACATCTGAGACGACTATATAAAATCTCGATATAAGTATTGCTATTAAAGATTAGCAAATGTGATTACGTTAATATGCATAGATGCCTTTATTGTTAGTGGTTTATGCTAATAAATCTTTGATAGCTGATTTTTTTCTCTTTATGGACATTTATTTGTTTTCTGTTAACTGACTGAAATCTGTGTACTGGTGCTGCTCTCTGCAATGGTTGTAATTGTACTTATTTGCAAAGGGAGAAACAGAGGTGTGTGCATCTAACCAGTTTCACCTGACTTATATACTGGCTGCCTCAAGTCTATTGACTCATTCAAATTTGAAATTTAACTGACTCTCGTCTAATTAAAATGGCAGAGTTGCAAACTGCAATCGCCTACCAGATTATGCAGGATCTAAGGCTAACTCCCTGACATTCCTGCAGGAGTTGGCCCACGCAAATACTTGCATCTCAACAGGGGCGCCTCGTGTAGGCCTCCTTGTACCCCCAGGAAATGAAGGGCAGCGCAAACGCCCCCACAAAGCATCCACTTTCCCCGGGAGCGCCGCAACTGCCCCCCACAGGGGGGGGGGGGGGGTGAGAACGCATGAACGGTATACTCCCCAGATGCGACCTACGCCCGGAGAGAACCATCCATGCTGCCCCCCAAAGGATAGATGCCCTAACCTTACGAATATTGCTTACCTGTGGTGCATATGTGCATCCTGGGTGCAAACACACCAAAAAGGGGGGGGGGGGGGGACACAGATACACCCCCGGTGCAACACTACTGCCGGGGGACCCATCCGCGCCCCCCCCCCAAATTTCAGCCAGTATATAAGTCAGGTGAAACTGGTTAGATGCACACACCTCTGTTTCTCCCTTTGCAATGTAATTGTACTTATGCTATTTTTTTTATTATTTTTTTTTGTGACATATTGTTTAGTGTCCTTTGTTTAACCCTTCAGCGGCCTATTTATTTACAGCCTTGAAATTTTAGCAATTTTTTTTTCTTATTTGTTACATTTCCTGGCTTCTAATTAGTACTGCTGTAATGAGCATTTATGGCCACTTGTCACTAGGGGACAGTGTAAGGCAATAACAGAGGATTTTTGCTTTCAGTTTTTATATTTTCTGCTAGTGTAGAGAGATCAAAGCATTACAAGAATTTACAGCACAACGAGTTCTAAGGTCAAAAGCAGCACATTTATTTCAAACGAGATAACTCTATTGAAGCTACTAATGGGTTAAAAAACATTTACTTTAATTCAAAAAAGTCAAAAGGCCCTAATAGATCAAGTAGTAAATGTGAGAACAGCGAGGATCTGTATGTAGATCAGCCTAAACACAGTAGAGGGCTTGTAATGTTGCTAGTAGCAAGTAACTGACCATAAGCCCACCCTTGTGACCCTACAGGAGCAGCTTGTTGGCTGCTAATATTCCCCAGGCATCTACATTCCTATAGCTGGCTGGGAGTGGGGCCAATGGTGAGAGGACCAGTGCTGCAGCCATATTGCATGAATAATACAAGAAGTGACTACTAGCAAACAAAAGGCCAACAGCCAGTGTTGACACTACACTGGGGCACGCTGGGGGCGCTTGGCCCCCTGGGAATTACTGTGCCCCCTAGTCTACCCCCCTCAGTAACATACAGTTTACTGTTTCCAGGCTTCAGCAACATACACTGAACAGTGTAGGCTCTGCAAAAAAACTCCATGTCAACCTGAGTCTATGTAGGTGAGTAAACCAATGGTCTTATCTATTTGCCACAAATACCTCACAATCCTTGCAAGATCCCTTGTAATTAATGTAACTGGATGACACTTATATTTGCAAAAAAAAGTCTCTCTACCACCTTATGATTGTATGTTCTAACAATGTCATGTCAACAGGAACAGAGTCTGAAGAGGGCTTACAAGCTGAAAACTTACTGTTTTTCTTAGAAATTAACCAATACAAGGTGTTTTCCTGATTCAAAACTTCCTGTCTGTACAAGCTCTAGTCTCCAGCAATGCTTAGCTACTAAGATAAGGAATTACACACACAGTGTTTCCTTCCTGCCTCTTCCCCCTCCTCTTGCTTGTAGAGTCGTCGACCACAGGCTGGAGGCTGGAATGATTTGTCTGTGATCTGTCCACACAGGAGCAGCTTGCTAGCAAGTAATGATTAAAGCATGCCAGCAAACTAGCCAAGTACATCTGCAGGTGACTTTTCTTCCATAATAGCACCATCATTTGGACAACCTGCTCTGCTTAAAAGCCTCTGAGTTCTGTTTTGTGGTATTTACATTTGGTTTCTATCATTTCTGGACTAGTTTTCCTTCATTTTATCACCTGAGTTAGAAGAAAAAGACCTAAAGCTTGCCATGCAAACACTGATTCTGATCACCCAAGTGGGCCCTACCAGCCAGCCATCATTCTGCACGTCTATCGGTCCACTGCCGCCATCCTCTATAACGTATTCTCACCTAACTTGCGGCTCACGGTAAGTGTGCCACGCGTCTGCTGAGTGGTGATGAGCGAATTCGGCCATTTTAGTTTCTTCCTTATTTTCACAAAATTGTCACATTTAAAGGAGAACTGTAGTGAAAGGTATATGGAGGCTACCATATTGATTTCCTTTTAAGCAATACCAGTTACCTGGCTATCCTGCAGATCCTCTGCCTCCAATACTTTTAGCCCTAGACCCTGAACAAGCATGCAGCAGATCTGGTGTTTGACATTTTTGTAAGATCTGACAAGATTAGCTGCATGCTTGTTTCTGGTGTGATTCACACTACTGCAGCCAAATAGATCAGCAGGGCTGCCAGGCAACTGGTATAGCTTAAAAGGAAATCAATATGGCAGCCTCCAAATACCTCTCACTACAGTTCTCCTTTAAAAGGAAATAAATATGGCTGCCCCCATATCACTCTCACCTCGGGTTCCCTTCACTTTAAAAGATTAATACTCCTAAGCCCTCCTACTGCAGTTACTCTATCTGGTCAGAAAGACTCAATCCCAGATCCATCCCACCACCCCACCTGCAGAGATTGGATCCGATCTGTCAGTATAGTCCTCCCATACTGTAGACTTATTTATCAAGCTATGGATGAAATGTGAGAATATCTGGTTAGCTTGGCAGCAATCTCCTCTCCTCTTACAATTATCTAACTGATCTTGTCAATTGTTTCCTGTGTTATGTGTTTTTTATGATTGTGTCATATCAGTCATATCAGCCCCCCCCCCCCCCCCCTCCCCCCAATCTCCCCCTGAGGGTGTACGATCTTGTAGGGCTCATCACAGTCCCTGTTGGTTAAGATTTGCATCAACTTTATGTTAAATGGAGGTACAGATGTTAGTTACATGTTTTGTACGTTATTTACTATGTTAAAGTATGACAGGTCCTCCTGTCCAGTTTAACTTCATTTTTTGTATATCACATGTAGAGTTGGGCCGAACGGTTCGCCTGCGAACGGTTCCATGCGAACTTCAGTGGTTCGCGTTCGCGTCCCGCAGGCGAACCTTTGCGGAAGTTCGGTTCGCCCCATAATGCACATGGAGGGTCAACTTTGACCCTCTACATCACAGTCAGCAGGCCCAGTGTAGCCAATTAGGCTACACTAGCCCCTGGAGCCCCACCCCCCCTTATATAAGGCAGGCAGCGGCGGCCATTACGGTCACTCGTGTGCTGCCTGCGTTAGTGAGAGTAGGGCGAGCTGCTGCAGACTGTCTCTCAGGGAAAGATTAGTTAGGCTTAACTTGTTCCTGTCTGGCTGCATACCTGTTCTGTGAACCCACCACTGCATACCTGTGCTGTGAACCCACCACTGCATACCTGTGCTGTGAACCCACCACTGCATACCTGTGCTGTGAACCCACCACTGCATACCTGTTCAGTGAACCCACCACTGCATACCTGTGCTGTGAACCCACCACTGCATACCTGTTCAGTGAACCTGCCACTGCATACCTGTTCTGTTCAGTGGATCCGCCACTGTATACCTGTTCATTGAACCCACCACTGCATACCTGTGCTGTGAACCCACCACTGCATACCTGTTCTGTGAACCCACCACTGCATACCTGTTCTGTGAACCCACCACTGCATACCTGTGCTGTGAACCCACCACTGCATACCTGTTCAGTGAACCTGCCACTGCATACCTGTTCTGTTCAGTGGACCCGCCACTGTATACCTGTTCATTGAACCCACCACTGCATACCTGTGCTGTGAACCCACCACTGCATACCTGTTCTGTGAACCCACCACTGCATACCTGTGCTGTGAACCCACCACTGCATACCTGTTCAGTGAACCTGCCACTGCATACCTGTTCTGTTCAGTGGACCCGCCACTGTATACCTGTTCATTGAACCCACCACTGCATACCTGTGCTGTGAACCCACCACTGCATACCTGTTCTGTGAACCCACCACTGCATACCTGTTCAGTGAACCCGCCACTGCATACCTGTTCTGTTCAGTGGACCCGCCACTGTATACCTGTTCAGTGAACCCGCCACTGCATACCTGTTCTGTTCAGTGGACCCGCCACTGTATACCTGTTCAGTGAACCTGCCACTGCATACCTGTTCTGTTCAGTGGACCCGCCACTGTATACCTGTTCAGTGAACCCGCCACTGCATACCTGTTGTGTTCAGTGAACCTGCCACTGCATACCTGTTCTGTGAACCCGCCACTGTATACCTGTTCTGTTTAGTGAACCCGCCACTGTATACCTGTTCTGTTTAGTGAACCCGCCACTGCATACCTGTTCTGTTCAGTGGACCCGCCACTGTATACCTGTTCAGTGAACCCGCCACTGCATACCTGTTCTGTTCAGTGGACCCGCCACTGTATACCTGTTCAGTGAACCCGCCACTGCATACCTGTTGTGTTCAGTGAACCTGCCACTGCATACCTGTTCTGTGAACCCGCCACTGTATACCTGTTCTGTTTAGTGAACCCGCCACTGTATACCTGTTCTGTTTAGTGAACCCGCCACTGCATACCTGTTCTGTTCAGTGGACCCGCCACTGTATACCTGTTCAGTGAACCCGCCACTGCATACCTGTTCTGTTCAGTGGACCCGCCACTGTATACCTGTTCAGTGAACCCGCCACTGCATACCTGTTGTGTTCAGTGAACCTGCCACTGCATACCTGTTCTGTGAACCCGCCACTGTATACCTGTTCTGTTTAGTGAACCCGCCACTGTATACCTGTTCTGTTTAGTGAACCCGCCACTGCATACCTGTTCTGTTCAGTGGACCCGCCACTGTATACCTGTTCAGTGAACCCGCCACTGCATACCTGTTGTGTTCAGTGAACCTGCCACTGCATACCTGTTCTGTGAACCCGCCACTGTATACCTGTTCTGTTCAGTGAACCCACCGCATCAGTGCGCATACCTGTGCAGTTAAGTGAACCCACCTACCTACGTGAGTGCACGCAGTGTGATATACCACTCCGTGCATACCCGATATGGACAAAACAGGTAGAGGAAGAGGTAGTGCCAGAGCCAGAGGAAGGCCACCCGGCAGATCTGCGCGAGGTCGTGTAAATGTAATTTCGTGTGGACCTGGCCCACAGTACAGTGCTCGGAAGAAGGCATGTCCCATCACCTCCCAAGATTGTCAGGACGTGGTTGAGTATTTAGCGACACAGAACACCTCATCTTGCTCAGCCACCAGCACTACTACTAGCACCACTTCCGCTGCATTTGACACTTCGCAAGAATTATTTAGTGTTGAAATCACTGATGCACAGCCATTGTTGTTACAGCCAGATGAATTTTCACCAGCTCATATATTTGAGTTACCCGGCAACACTATGGATGTAACGTGTAAGGAGGATGAAGGACCTACTGATGGTGCATGTTTGGATTTGTCTGAGGCAAGCGAAGCTGGGCAGGATGATTACGATGATGACGATGATAGGGATCCTCTGTATGTTCCCAATAGAGGAGATGAAGAGGGGGACAGTTCAGAGGGGGAGTCAGAGAGTAGTAGGAGGAGAGAAGTTGCTGAAAGAAGCTGGGGCAGCTCTTCGTCAGAAACAGCTGGTGGCAGAGTCCGGCACCATGTATCGCCACCTATGTACAGCCAGCCAACTTGCCCTTCAGCATCAGCTGCTGAGGTGACGGTCCCCATAGTGCCCACATCCCAGGGTGGCTCAGCGGTGTGGAAATTTTTTAATGTGTGTGCCTCAGATCGGACCAAAGCCATCTGTTCGCTCTGCCAACAAAAATTGAGCCGTGGAAAGGCCAACACTCACGTAGGGACAAGTGCCTTACGAAGGCACCTGGAGAAAAGGCACAAACAGCAATGGGATGGCCACCTGAGCAAAAGCAGCAGCAGCACACAAAAGCAAAGCCACCCTCCTTCTCCTCTTCCTCCTCCATCAGGTGCATTATCTGCTTCTGACGCTTTCTCCCTTCCACCTTCACAGGCACCCTCCTCCACTCCGCCTCTGCCCTTGAGCGGTTCCTGCTCCTCTGCCCACAGCAGCAGTCAGGTGTCCGTAAAGGAAATGTTTGAGCGGAAGAAGCCAATTTCGGCCAGTCACCCCCTTGCCCGGCGTCTGACAGCTGGCGTGGCGGAACTGTTAGCTCGGCAGCTGTTACCATACCGGCTGGTGGACTCTGAGGCCTTCCGTAAATTTGTGGCCATCGGAACACCGCAGTGGAAGATGCCAGGCCGCACTTATTTTTCGAGAAACGCCATACCCCAACTGCACCGTGAAGTTGAGAGGCAAGTGGTGTCATCTCTTGCGAAGAGCGTTGGGTCAAGGGTACACCTGACAACGGATGCCTGGTCTGCCAAGCACGGGCAGGGCCGCTACATTACCTACACAGCCCATTGGGTGAACCTGGTGGTGAACGATGGCAAGCAGGGCGCAGCGGACCAAATTGTGACACCTCCACGGCTTGCAGGCAGGCCTCCTGCCACCTCCTCTCCTCCTGCTACATGCTCTTCGCTGTCCTCCTCCTCCTTGGCTGAGTGGCAGTTCTCCTCTCCAGCTACACAGCCCCAGCTCCGCAGGGCCTATGCTGCATGCCAGGTAAGACGGTGTCACGCCATCTTAGACATGTCTTGTCTCAAAGCGGAGAGTCACACTGGAGCAGCTCTCCTGGCTGCTCTTAAGAAACAGGTGGATGAGTGGCTGACCCCGCACCACCTGGAGATAGGCAACGTGGTGTGCGACAACGGCAGCAATCTGCTTGCCGCTTTGCATATGGGGAAGCTGACACACATACCCTGCATGGCACATGTCATGAATCTAGTGGTTCAAAGATTTGTGGCAAAGTACCCTGGCTTAGCGAATGTCCTGAAGCAGGCCAGGAAGTTCTGTGGGCATTTGAGGCGGTCTTACACAGCCATGGCACGCTTTGCGGAAATTCAGCGCAAAAACAACATGCCGGTGAGACGCCTCATTTGCGATAGCCCGACTCGCTGGAACTCGACCCTGCTCATGTTCTCCCGCCTGCTAGAACAGAAGAAAGCCGTGACCCACTACCTCTACAACTACAGTAGAATGAAACAGTCTGGGAAGATGGGGATGTTCTGGCCCGACAACTGGACACTGATGGAAAATGCACCAACCTGGTGACCAACCTGGTGAGCCGCAGTGAGGGCACCATCAGCGACTTAATTCCCTACGCTTACTTCTTGGAGCGTGCTGTGCGTAGAGTGGCGGATGAAGCTGTGAATGAGCGTGACCAGGAACCGTTACGGCAGGAACAGGCATGGGACCAATTTTCATCAGACCCAGCTGTTTCCTCAACACCTGCGGCAGCACAGAGGGGGGAGGAGGAGGAAGAAGAGAAGTCGTGTGCAGAAGACGAGTCAGACTCAGAGGATGATGAGCAAGGTGTTTCTTTGGGGGAGGAGGAGGAGGAGGGGACAGCGGCAGGAGAACAATCTCGGCAGGCATCGCAAGGGGCTTGTGCTGCTCAACCTTCCCGTGGTATTGTTCGCGGCTGGGGGGAGGAGGTTGACTTACCTGACGTCACTGAGGAAGAGCAAGAGGAGATGGAGGGTACTGGATCCGACTTTGTGCAGATGTCGTCTTTTATGCTGTCCTGCCTGTTGAGGGACCCCCGTATAAAAAACCTCAAGGGGAATGAGCTGTACTGGGTGGCCACACTACTAGACCCTCGGTACAGGCACAAAGTGGCGGACCTGTTACCAACTCACCGGAAGGTGGAAAGGATGCAGCACATGCAGAACCAGCTGTCAACTATGCTTTACAATGCCTTTAACCTCCTGAGCGGTATGGACGAGCTCAGCTCGTCCATCACCGCCGGAGGCTGCCGCTCAGGCCCTGCTGGGCCGATTTGCACCAAATAAAGTGCAGCACACGCAGCCGGCACTTTGCCAGCCACGTGTGCTGCCTGATCGCCGCCGCTCTGCGGCGATTCGCCGCGAGCAGCGGCGAAAGAGGGCCCCCCTAGCCGCCTGAGCCCTGCGCAGCCGGAACAAAAAGTTCCGGCCAGCGCTAAGGGCTGGATCGGAGGCGGCTGACGTCAGGACGTCGGCTGACGTCCATGACGTCACTCCGCTCGTCGCTATGGCGACGATCTAAGCAAAACAAGGAAGGCCGCTCATTGCGGCCTTCCTTGTTTATTCTGGGCGCCGGAGGCGATCGGAAGAACGCCTCCGGAGCGCCCTCCAGTGGGCTTTCATGCAGCCAACTTTCAGTTGGCTGCATGAAATAGTTTTTTTTTAATTAAAAAAAAACCCTCCCGCAGCCTCCCTGGCGATCTCAATAGAACGCCGGGGAGGTTAAGGGTGATGTGACGGCACAACGCCAGCAAGGTACCACTGCCACTAATCCTCCTCCCGTGTCCACGCAGTCAAAGACAGGACGCTCCAGCGATCTCATGGTGATGTCGGACATGCGGATGTTCTTTAGTCCAACGCCTCGCCGTAGCTCTTCCGGATCCACCCTCCACCAACGCCTGGAACGGCAGGTAGCCGACTACCTGGCCTTAAGTGTGGATGTAGACACTGCTGTGAACAGCGATGAGGAACCCTTGAACTACTGGGTGCGCAGGCTTGACCTGTGGCCAGAGCTGTCCCAATTTGCCATCCAACTTCTCTCCTGCCCTGCCGCAAGCGTCCTGTCAGAAAGGACCTTCAGCACAGCTGGAGGCATTGTCACAGAGAAGAGAAGTCGCCTAAGTCACAAAAGTGTTAAGTACCTCACCTTTATCAAAATGAATGAGGCATGGATCCCGGAGGGCTGCTGCCCGCCCCAAGACTAAGTCAGTCCCCGCACACACAGCATCTCTGCCTGCACGCCGTGTGACTGGCTGCCTGGCCTGCCCCAAGAAGACTAAGTCGCTCCCAGTCCCTCCACACAGCATGTCTGCCTGCAGGCCGCTTGACTACCTTCTCCGCCACCACCAACAGGGTCCGGGACTCCAGGCGGATTGCTGAATTTTTTAGGCCGCTGCTAGCAGCGGCCGCTGTAATAATTTTTCTGGTGCGTGTACATGACTGCCTAATTTTTCTGGCTGCACTGCGGGCAGCTGCAACAACAAAAGAAAAGGCATGTACATGCGCCCATTCCCCTTCGTGATCATTACCTTGTCGTGGTGAAGGGGCTTGCGTATCACAATGAAGCAATGACCGGCGCCTAGATGAGTGTCTCGGGGGGCACACCCACGATAATAAGGTCGTTGCCTCATTGTGGTCAGACCAAATTTGATCAGCTGGACAGTCACTGTTCTGTCATTCAGCTACATCAGCCAGGCGACCATATGGGCTGTAAAGCCACCAAAACCTGCACTCTCGCCATGGTGCGCACCAGTCCAGCACGGCCGTCACTACACAAACAGCTGTTTGCGGTGCGTTACACGGTGAGTTTGGTGTGTCAGTGTGAAGCAGTACCTTAATTACACTACCTGATTGATGTATACACATGCAAGATGTTTGAAAGCACTTTAGGCCTGTCATTTAGCATTCAATGTGATTTCTGCCCTTAAAACGCTGCTTTGCGTCAAATCCAGATTTTTCCCGGGGACTTTTGGCATGTATCCCACTCCGCCATGCCCCCCTCCAGGTGTTAGACCCCTTGAAACATCTTTTCCATCACTTTTGTGGCCAGCATAATTATTTTTTTTTTCAAAGTTCGCATCCCCATTGAAGTCTATTGCGGTTCGCGAACTTTAACGCGAACCGAACCTTCCGCGGAAGTTCACGAACCAGGTTCACGAACCTAAAATCGGAGGTTCGGCCCAACTCTACTGGGCACATGGCTACCTAGACTGGGCACATATACCCCCCTGGCTACCTAGACTGGGCACATATACCCCCCTGGCTACCTAGACTGGGCACATATACCCCCCTGGCTACCTAGACTGGGCACATATACCCCCCTGGCTACCTAGACTGGGCACATATACCCCCCTGGCTACCTAGACTGGGCACATATACCCCCTGGCTACATATGCTGGGCACATATACCCCCTGACTACATATGCTGGGCACATATACCCCCTGGCTACCTAGACTGGGCACATATACCCCCTGGCTACATATGCTGGGCACATATACCCCCTGACTACATATGCTGGGCACATATACCCCCTGGCTACCTAGACTGGGCACATATACCCCCTGGCTACCTAGACTGGGCACATATACCCCCTGGCTACATATGCTGGGCACATATACCCCCTGGCTACATATGCTGGGCACATATACCCCCTGGCTACATATGCTGGGCACATATACCCCCTGGCTACATATGCTGGGCACATATACCCCTGCCTTCATATGCTGGGACATATACCCCTGCCTACATATACTGGGGACATATACCCCTGCCTACATATACTGGGGACATATATCCCTGGCTATATATTCTGTGGACACTGGCTGTTTGTCATTATGTGCAAAAAGTGGGAAAAGCTGTGTCTTCTGTGCATTTGCTGGTGAAAAGCTGTCTCTTCTGTGCATTTGCTGGTGAAAAGCGGTCTCTTGTTATGTGCACTTACTGGTGAAAAGCGGACTCTTGTTATGTGCACTTACTGGTGAAAAGCGGTCTCTTGTTATGTGCACTTACTGGTGAAAAGCGGTCTCTTGTTATGTGCACTTACTGGTGAAAAGCAGTCTCTTGTTATGTGCACTTACTGGTGAAAAGCGGTCTCTTGTTATGTGCATTTACTGGTGAAAAGCGGTCTCTTGTTATGTGCATTTACATGGGGAAAAGCGGTCTCTTATGTGCATTTACTGGTGAAAAGCGGTCTCTTGTTATGTGCATTTACATGGGGAAAAGCTGTCTCTTATGTGCATTTAGTGGGGGAATTTTGTCAGTAAAAATAATCTTTTGTCAGTAAATTTTTAGGTATTTGTCAGTAAAAAAATAACGTGAAAGGGTGGCAACACTGGCAGGCTGCGTGGCACAACGGGAAAGATACAGGCAGCCCACCTTGGGCTTGGCAGGGGGGAGGAGCCGACGTCAGTGAGCGAGAGTAGGGTGGCGGCAGGCAGCCATAAATACGCAGTGTGTGACTGCGTCGCACTCGCAGAGCCTCTCAACCTGAGTCAGTCCAGAGACTAGCAGACTGGCAGGCAGCCAAAGCCAGCCAGGAGCAAGCCCATGGAAGAGGGGTAGGAATGGGGTATCACATGCATGCGTAAAGAGGTGGAAGGTGTGGGTGTGATTAGGCAGGACATGGGTGTGGTTATGTGGTTGGGCGCGGTTAATTTAACCACTCCCATAGGCACCAGAGGAAATCTTGCACCCAGCTGCCAGGCACCCCAGGCTCACCCCTGCTCCCCCTCCTCATTTACTGCCAGACTCCTCACACAGCACAACAAGCTGCTTTTCCCCAATGATGACCTCACTCTCCTCTCGCTTCTCCTACTCTGACTGTATGCTGTTAGCATAAACACACAGTACAAACATGCTGCCCCTGTAATCTCTGCGCCTGATGCAAATGTTTCACCTTGCTTCATGAGAGAACCGGCCTTGGTCGTGGAGCAGAAATGCAGACATACGTAAAACCAACAAACGTTGATACCTTTAATGACTGACTGTACATGGTTTATTGCAAGCTTTCCAAACGTTACTTTTCTTCAAGCGTTATACAGAACTGGATCAGAACCGTACAAAACCAGTTCTGTACAATGCCTGAAAAAGAAACTTAAAGAGGAACTCCAGTGAAAATAATGTAATTATGCTTCATTTTTAAAATAATTATGTATAAATGATTTAGTCAGTGTTTGCCCATTGTAAAATCTTTTAAATCCCTGATTTACATTCTGACATTTATTACATGGTGACATTGTTACTGCTGGCAGGTAGCTGCTGCTTGCTTTTTTGGCAGTTGGAAACAGCTATTTCCCACAATGCAACAAGGTTCACAGACAGGAAACTACCAGAAGCACCATGGTCCTCAGAGTTCCTTGTGGGAGGGGTTTCACCACAATATCAGCCATACAGCGCCCCCTGATGGTCTGTTTGTGAAAAGGAATAGATTTCTCATGTAAAAGGGGGTATCAGCTACTGATTGGGATAAAGCTCAATTCTTGGTCGGAGTTTCTCTTTAACGTCTCGAAAGCTTGCAATAAACCATGTACAGTCATTAAAGGTATCACCGGAATCAACACTTGTTAAAGGGAACCTTAACTGAGAGGGATATGGATGTTTCCTTTTAGACAATACCAGTTGCCTGGCAGCCCTGCTGATCTCTTTGGCTGCAGTATTGGCTGAATCACAACCAGGGGCGGCGCCAGGGGGGTGCTTGGGGGTGCTCGAGCACCCCCTAGAATTGTCCAAGCACCCCCAAAGCACCCCCTGGAGTGAACTGACTTCAGGCGTCTAAAAGACGCCAAGTCAGTTCACACCGGCAGCACGGAGCAGCAGGCAGGGCTACGGTAAGATGGCCGCCCGGAGCCCTGTTCTGCAGACTTCGGGCGGCCATTTTCCCGTAGCCTTGCTCTCTGCATGCAGGCAGGAAGTCTCGTGGTGACGTCGGGAAGGAAGAGGATCGTGGGCGCGCGGGCGCTGCGCGCCACAATGAGGTCGGGACTCGGGACAGGAGGTCGGGAAAGAAGGTCTTCTGGCTGTAGGTGAGTAAATGGGTTTTTCTTTTCTTTTTCAGGTGATGCGGATTGTGCATATTGGGGTCATATCTGCTACGGATTGTGCATATTGGGGTCATATCTGCTACGGATTGTGCATATTGGGGTCATATCTGCTACGGATTGTGCATATTGGGGCGATATCTGCTACCGATTGTGCATATTGGGGTCATTTCTGCTACCGATTGTGCATATTGGGGTCATTTCTGCTACCGATTGTGCATATTGGGGTCATTTCTGCTACCGATTGTGCATATTGGGGTCATATCTGCTACCGATTGTGCATATTGGGGTCATATCTGCTACCGATTGTGCATATTGGGGTCATATCTGCTACCGATTGTGCATATTGGGGTCATATCTGCTACCGATTGTGCATATTGGGGCCATATCTGATAACGATTGTGCATATTGGGGCCATATCTGATAACGATTGTGCATATTGGGGCCATATCTGATAACGATTGTGCATATTGGGGCCATATCTGATAACGATTGTGCATATTGGGGCCATATCTGATAACGATTGTGCATATTGGGGCCATATCTGATAACGATTGTGCATATTGGGGCCATATCTGATAACGATTGTGCATATTGGGGCCATATCTGATAACGATTGTGCATATTGGGGCCATATCTGATAACGATTGTGCATATTGGGGCCATATCTGATAACGATTGTGCATATTGGGGCCATATCTGATAACGATTGTGCATATTGGGGTCATTGGACGTGTTTTTTGTTAAAATCTGCTCACATTACGTGTATTTTCTTGAGAAAACCTGCACAATTATGTGAATTTTCTGGGAAAAGGGTCACCAAAACTTGGGCCCTCTGTCTTTGCGTTGCACTTTTAAAGGGAACCCGAGGTGAGAATAATATTGAGGCTGCCATATTTATCTCCCTTTAAGCAATACCAGTTGCCTGGCTGCGGTGCTGGTCCTCTGCCTCTTATTCTTTCAACCATAGACCCTGAACAAGCATGCAGCAGGTCAGGGGTTTCTGACAATATTGTCAGAACTGACAAGATTAGCTGCATGGCTTGTTTCTGGTGTAATTCAGTTCACTACTACAGCCAAATAGATCAGCAGGGCTGCCAGGCAACTAGTATTGTTTAAAAGGAAATAAATATGGCAGCCACCATATCACTCTCACCCTGGGTTCACGTTAAATTACAGTTAGCCCCGCCCTCACCCGGTCATGACCACGCCCATTTTTTCGCCGCGGCGCGCTTCGCGCGCCGCAGGTTGTAGCCACACCCATTTTTGGCGCGGCGCGCTTCGCGCGCCGCAGGTCGTCAGCTCCCCCGGAAATTGGTCCAGCACCTGCATAGCACCCCCTAAAAAAAATTCCTGGAGCCGCCACTGATCACAACCCTGAAACAAGCATGCAGCTAATCCAGTCTGACTTCAGTACCTGATCTGCATACTTGTTGAGGGGCTGTGGCTAAAAGTATTAGAGACACAGGGTCAGCGGGAGAGTCAGGCAACTGGTATTATTTTAAAAGGAAAAATCCACATCCTTCTCAGTTTAGGTTCCCTTTAAAAAGCCAGGGGACCATCAGTGCTGGGCAATATTGTGCCAAGGGCCGCATTTCATCTTAAAGTGTAACTGTTGAGCATAAAATCAAAAATCAATTCTTTATGTTTATCTGGTAAACAAGTAATAAGGATGCTAACCAGGCAATCCAAAAGTAAAAATCACTCTTAGTTTTCTTATCCATAAAACAACATTCCCCAGTTTCCGTAGCTCTTATTTGGTACATCTGCTGCACAAAGGAAGTTGCAGGGCATGCTGGGTTTCCTTTTTTCTTTCCTTCCTCCCCTTTTCCCCCTCAGACAATACTAATGCAGCCTGATTGGCTGAAGCCTCTTTCCTTCCTGTTTTCCCCTCCCACACCTCTGTTCCTGTCTGATTGGCCAATATTTCTCATGCTGAGAAGCTGAGAAAAGTAAAACAAACCAGCTCTGGAGTCACACAATGACAATGTACTTTTTACAGCAGAGCTGTGTGGGAGTGTCTGAAGACTGAAAAGCGGGCGGGCAATGCATACAAAATCAGGCAGAGGAGAATAAGGGAGGAAATGACATCAGGATTGGCTTCAAGATAGACACAGTTAAAATGGGAAATCCTAAGAAGAATTTTCTATTTTTTTAACTATAGAAAAATCACTAAAATCAAAACATGGACAGTGCAATACATGTGTTATGTAAGTAGAGCAAGTATTTACCTACTTATATATGTGGGTTTTTTTCATGAGAAGATATGGCTGACAGCTCCTCTTTAATCCTTTTCTGATCTGGGACCTGGTTTCATGGGGCAGACCTGAAAGTCGACAGGAACTTACTGGCAAAATGACCACTATTTTTTTTATCAAAAAATATTCTTTTGAACTTTTGTTAAGTTTGTAGAATTGTCTAACACTGTGGAGGGGCAGCACTAGTCAAACTATAACTGACCCCTCGAGGTTTAGTTCTTGTGTATTTTTGGATCTAGTAACCTTATTTACTGCCTGAAAATCCACTTTAGCTGGAAAGCGATGCGCTGTTCCTTTAAGCCCAGCGGCATCATGACCCCAGGCGAGTTCTCACGAACTCCCGGAGTCAGTGGGAGGGGTAAAGAATAGTTGTTAGGGGCGGGAGAGATAGCTGAGAGGCAGGGCTTGGGGGCTGGAGTTAGCTAGAGGCAGGAAGTTGGCTGGGATCCGGGGGAGGTCACTACCTCTGTGGACAGCAGTCAGAGCAAATGTACCACCCACCCGCCCTTTAGTTTAATTTTAGTTAGGTTGGAAGGAGGGGTTTGTGGTGATATATTGGGGTGCTGGTGATGTTAGGGTTAATTCAGGAACATATTTCTTTCATTTTTCTGACTGTGATGTCGGCTACAGCCATTCTAGCTTTGGGGGAAACTGTGTTTACTGTATGACAATGAAGGTTTTTTTAGCTTTGGTAGTCAGTTCCTCTGAGAGTGGGGCACTGCTAATTGGGTTGTCTGCATAGCTTTTGAACTCTTTGACATGTAGACACCCAATTGTCCCAAAAGACAATCGGGCTAATTGAATCTGCCAACTTCATAGGCTATCAGGAAACTCGGTACTTTACATATGACAGCCTGAGGCAATGTTGAAAAGCCTCACTTCACAATCTTTTGATGTATAGACTTTTACCTGGGGAAATTGCATGTTAAGGAAGTCTTTTGTTGGGTGTGTGCGAAAATGCACTCTTACGTGGAAGTTAGATCTCTGGAAATTGAATTATGTCTGAGATTTAATTAAACTAGTTCCCCTGTCCAAACAAAGCCTCAAGGCGAATATTCCAGCATAAAAGGCAGGGGGCAGATACCTAAAATCAGTCCACTCCTGACGGTAGCTGAGGCTGGACTCCCGGTCCACGCCAAGTGAGCTCCTGGTCCAACCAGAACTGTGTCCATCCACAGAACCCAAGTCCAAGATTCTTCTATCTTGATCCCTGTTATTTTGGTAAGCAAATAGCTTTGTGTGTATCTTGTAACTTTTACTTTGTAACTTTTTACTTTGCTTTTGTAAATCTTTTGTATATATTATTTTCTGCGTTGTTCCACGTTTTCCTGGAATATTAAATCGTTATTTAAAGAGAGTCTGAAGCCATAATTAAAATGGCTTTTTTCCTTATATATAGCAGGGGCATGTGTGCCCCTGCTAAAACGACGCTATCCCACGGCTAAACGAGGGTCCTTTCCCCTCCAAATCCCCCCTGTGCTGCCCGGGGAGCGCTTCCGTGTGAGGCGGGGCTATGAGCTGCAGCCCTGCCTCACATGCATCTATCAGCGGCGGATCTCCGCCTCTCCCCTGCCCCTCTCAGTCTTCCTTCACTGAGAGGGGAGAGGGGCGAGGGAGAGCTGCAGCTCATAGCCTTGCCTCACACGGAAGCGCACAGGGGTAGCAAAATCTACGACGAAGTTGGTCGTGATTTTGCAGGGGGGGATTTGGAGGGGAAAGGACCCTCGTTCAGCCACGGGATAGCGGCGTTTTAGCAGGGGCACACATGCCCCTGCTATATATAAGCAAAAAAGCCACTTTTATTATGGCTCCAGACTCTCTTTAATAAGCTTGACTTCTGCTGTACTTAACTAACACTCATAGCCTAGAAGAGACTGAAGTGTAACTAAGTTCATGCCTAATTGTATGATTGAGCGACACTACCGTATAAGATTGTGATTGCATTGTGTGTGGGGCGTTTGTCATACGTTGGCCTAAAGCGCGCAGCTGACCCAACGTACGAAAACGCCAGTGCGAGTAGCTCGACAGCAGATTGGCTAACAGTATCATTCGGAACGACTGTTAGTGGTTTTGCTTCGCTACAGTGTAAGATTGCAAGTGTGTGTGTGTGTGTGTGTGTGTGTGTGTGTGTGTGTGTGTGTGTGTGTGTGTGTGTGTGTGTGCGCGTGCGTGGTGTTCCCGTATTTGGCCTAAGCGCAAAGCTGACCCGAATACGAAAACGCGGATTGCGCACTGAGCACTCGACAGCAGAGTAGACGTGTCTAGCAAACCGCTAGTGGTGGCAGTAAGGAGCGTTTGAGGGGTCCCAGCCTTGTCTGTAGCTTGAATAAGGCTGTTCCCCGCTTGATCTGGTCAAACCCGCAGTCGGGAACCGTATACGCAGGCGTGCCGGGGGCCGGTTCCTGACAGGGTTGGTGGTTTTTTGTTTTACTATTTAGTAGTCGGAAAGTTTAGGCGCCCTCCTGGGTGGTGGGAGACAAGCGTTTGTTAGGTAGGTGGTTAGAATTGGTTAGGTTAGGCATAGTTCTTTTTGGGTTTGGGTAATGATTGTTTTTTATCTTATAGATGTCACAGCTACGGCGGCAGTCCCCTTCTGCTAGGAGAGGTGGTAAGTAGAGGGACTGAGGGGCCGAGTGAGAAATTGGGGTTATGATCAGAAAAAAATTAGACAAGATTCAGAGTTTAAGGTATTGTGTAATTGAGACTTTAAAGAAGGAGCAATGCATGCAAGCCCATGGAGCTTCCGGTCGCCACCTAACAGCAGAGGGGGACGAAGTTCTTCTTCAAACAATTTATGTTAAATGCACTGTTATTTATTACGGTTAATTTTATTTGTGGTATATGCTATGTTTAAAGTGAACCTTAAGTCAGAAAAAAAAACGAGTTTTACTCACCTGGGGCTTCTACCAGCGCCCTGCAGCAGTCCTGTGCCCTCACAGCCACTCACTAATCCTCTGGTCCCCCGCTGCCAGCTAGTTCTGCTTCTACCAGCCCCCTGCGGCAGTCCTGTGCCCTCGCAACCACTCACTAATCCTCTGGTCCCCCTCTGCCAGCTAGTTCTGCTTCTACCAGCCCCCTGCAGCAGTCCTGTGCCCTCGCAGTCACTCACTAATCCTCTGGTCCCCCGCTGCCAGCTAGTTCTGCTTCTACCAGCCCCCTGCAGCAGTCCTGTGCCCTCGCAACCACTCACTAATCCTCTGGTCCCCCTCTGCCAGCTAGTTCTGCTTCTACCAGCCCCCTGCAGCAGTCCTGTGCCCTCGCAGTCACTCACTAATCCTCTGGTCCCCCGCTGCCAGCTAGTTCTGCTTCTACCAGCCCCCTGCAGCAGTCCTATGCCCTCACAGCCACTCACTAATCCTCTGGTCCCCCGCTGCCAGCTAGTTCTGCTTCTACCAGCCCCCTGCAGCAGTCCTATGCCCTCGCAGCCACTTTTTAATCCTCTGGTCCCCGCTGCCAGCTAGTTCTGCTTCTACCAGCCCCCTGCAGCAGTCCTGCACCCTCGCAGCCACTCACTAATCCTCTGGTCCCCGCTGCCAGCTAGTTCTGCTTCTACCAGCCCCCTGCAGCAGTCCTATGCCCTCGCAGCCACTCACTAATCCTCTGGTCCCCCGCTGCCAGCTAGTTCTGCTTCTACCAGCCCCCTGCAGCAGTCCTGTGCCCTCGCAGCCACTCACTGATCCTCTGGTCCCCCGCTGCCAGCTAGTTCTGCTTCTACCAGCCCCCTGCAGCAGTCCTATGCCCTCGCAGCCACTCACTAATCCTCTGGTCCCCGCTGCCAGCTAGTTCTGCTTCTACCAGCCCCCTGCAGCAGTCCTGTGCCCTCGCAGCCACTCACTAATCCTCTGGTCCCCGCTGCCAGCTAGTTCTGCTTCTACCAGCCCCCTGCAGCAGTCCTATGCCCTCGCAGCCACTCACTAATCCTCTGGTCCCCCGCTGCCAGCTAGTTCTGCTTCTACCAGCCCCCTGCAGCAGTCCTGCACCCTCGCAGCCACTCACTAATCCTCTGGTCCCCGCTGCCAGCTAGTTCTGCTTCTACCAGCCCCCTGCAGCAGTCCTATGCCCTCGCAGCCACTCACTAATCCTCTGGTCCCCCGCTGCCAGCTAGTTCTGCTTCTACCAGCCCCCTGCAGCAGTCCTGCGCCCTCGCAGCCACTCACTAATCCTCTGGTCCCCCGCTGCCAGCTAGTTCTGCTTCTACCAGCCCCCTGCAGCAGTCCTGCACCCTCGCAGCCACTCACTAATCCTCTGGTCCCCCCGCTGCCAGCTAGTTTCATTTTTACCGACAGGAGCGTCAGGACTGGCCATGCGTAGCTTTTTCCGCATTCCCGATTGCAATTAGCGCTATTGCGGGCCACAACGCATACAAAAATACACGTTGCCGCATATCTATGTGTTTATAATGCGGCAACACGTATTTTTGTACACGTTGCGGCCCACAATAGCGCTAATTGCAGTCGGGAATGCGGAAAAAGCTACGCGTGGCCAGTCCTGTCGGCAAAAACGAAACTAGCTGGCAGCGGGGGACCAGAGGATTAGTGAGTGGCTGTGAGGGCACAGGACTGCTGCATGGGGCTGGTAGAAGCAGAACTAGCTGGCGGCAGGGGACCAGAGCATTAGTGAGTGGCTGCGAGGGCACAGGACTGCTGCAGGGGGCTGGTAGAAGCAGAACTAGCTGGCGGCAGGGGACCAGAGCATTGGGGACCAGAGCATTAGTGAGTGGCTGCGAGGGCACAGGACTGCTGCAGGGGGCTGGTAGAAGCCCCAGGTGAGTAAAACTCAATTTTTTTTTGACTTAAGGTTCACTTTAAGGTTTAAACATTGTTTGTTATCTTTTGGTATTCAGCTGTGGCCGATTATTAAAGTATCACTCCAACTAACATCTTGGAGTTTGTAGTGTTCTTTTATGATTGAGCGTAGAGAGTGGTGTCGGTCATGGCTGCAAAATAATTTATACAAAAAAAAAAAAAGTTCAAGGGGTGATAAGGTATGTTCGGAGGGCGGAAAGGGTTGGCTTGTCTAGGTAGCTTATGTGGCGAGGCGTGAGTGTATAAGGCTGCTGGGTCGTGAGGTGTGAGTGTATAAGGCTGCTGGGTCGTGAGGCGTGAGTGTATAAGGCTGCTGGGTCATGAGGCGTGAGTGTATAAGGCTGCTGGGTCGTGAGGCGTGAGTGTATAAGGCTGCTGGGTCGTGAGGTGTGAGTGTATAAGGCTGCTGGGTCGTGAGGCGTGAGTGTATAAGGCTGCTGGGTCGTGAGGCGTGAGTGTATAAGGCTGCTGGGTCGTGAGGCGTGAGTGTATAAGGCTGCTGGGTCGTGAGGCGTGAGTGTATAAGGCTGCTGGGTCATGAGGCGTGAGTGTATAAGGCTGCTGGGTCGTGAGGTGTGAGTGTATAAGGCTGCTGGGTCGTGAGGCGTGAGTGTATAAGGCTGCTGGGTCGTGAGGCGTGAGTGTATAAGGCTGCTGGGTCGTGAGGCGTGAGTGTATAAGGCTGCTGGGTCGTGAGGCGTGAGTGTATAAGGCTGCTGGGTCGTGAGGCGTGAGTGTATAAGGCTGCTGGGTCGTGAGGCGTGAGTGTATAAGGCTGCTGGGTCATTGAAAAATCAATTTTCCTCATTATCGAGGAGAGCGGGAGCCACTGTGGCATTGAACTAACATTTCCTATTACATGATGTCCTCCCGGAACCGGAGGAGCGTCTGTCACGGGTTCTGAATTTTATAGTCAGAGGAACTTCTCTCACATGCTGGGACTGAACTGTTTTTGTTGTCAACACAATTAAATCTATTCTTAGCAGTTTGAAAAATACCTCGTCTCCAATCTCTGAATGAGAAGTTTCGCTGATAACCTGAGAGGGCAATTTATCCTTTTCCATTTTCCAAAACGTATTTGACAATAGCCGGTCGTGAAGAGGGCAGGAACTGGAAATACGATCTCATGCCGGCTCCATGTATCGTATTCGTATCCATTCCCACAAGCATTTGTTTCGTGAACACGGGAACGCTTAGTCATCAGGCATAATAATCAATTAAAGGGACATTTCACTTACTTTTTAAAAAAAAAATTATTAAAATTGTCTTTCTATTTCAATATGCAGTTAGTAATGCATTTTCAAAACTGACGGTAATTGGCAGTGAGCTCACACTCATCGAGGGGGCGATGTGGAGGAGGCTGACTGACAGCTTCACATAAACAAAGCAGGCTAGAGACAAGCAGATTGCCGCTAGCCTGAGGGGGGGAGGGGCTGGCAGCGGCGATAGAATGACACAGAGGCAAGTCATTGTGCACATGACATGCCTCTCGGTCCTATTAAGATTTCAATATGCCGCCTCGGGTTCTTTTTAAGCTTATTTTCTGCAAATGTATACAGCTTGGCATTGGACCAACTTTCCCATTTAATTGGTCCAATTCCAAATTGAGAAATAAATAGATGGATAGATAGATAGATAGATAGATAGATAGATAGATAGATAGATAGATAGATAGATACAGAATGACGGACAGACTTGCCTTGGAGCACTGAGGTCCTTTGTTGGGTTCCCAGCACAGGTTTATCTGCGTAGAGTTTGTATGTTCTTCTCAGGTTAGTCTTGCTGGCTTCTGAAACTTACAGCGGCGCTTTCTAACTGAGCTAAATAATAGAACAAAACAGAACATAAAGTGAACCAAGTGCCGATAATGTGCCTTTCATTCCCCGGAGAAGCCCAGAGACCCGCACACATATTTACCATGATACCGTCACTGGCCACGCCCAGAAGATTCTGAGCGATTCCAGAGGAAGTAACAAAATATAGAATGTGGCCAACAAGGCTGTCTAAAGGTGGCCATACACTGATAGATTTGCAGCAGATTTGACCATCAGAAATATTTCTGTCAGATGCCTGTCAAGTCGGGTCTGACAGGAATCTATCTGATGTGTGCCACACACTTGCAACCGATTTCCAATAGATTTCAGAGTGAAATCTATTGGAAATCTATCAAAAATCTATCTAAATGCATTATTGCACCATTAGATCCAATGCAAATCTATGGGCCATCGATCTGCTGACAGCAGCAGATCGACCTAGATTTTCCATCCTGTCAGATAGATCAAATCCATCGAAATTGATTGAAATTGATCGCAAATCGATCAATTTGCTGATTTGAAAGAATCAATTTCTATAGAATCAATGGATCGATCGATGGCTGAAATTGACCAGTGTATGGGCCCATTTAGTGGGTCAGGTGGCGTCACCCCCCGATATTTCTAGAGGCCTTACTCTTCTGTGGCATGCTGGAAATCACAGAGAGCCCATTACCTGTCCAGCCAGATGTGTGACTGCTCAGGTTAGGAATCCTTCGGAAGGGCCGTGCTATCCTACCAGTTCAGTAGCGGGCCTAGCGGCATCTATATAAATGCCACACGTACCACACTCATTACTACAAATAATACCTGCTATATCAGTGTCACATGAGAGCCAGTCACAGATATTCCATTACAGACGCCGGTCATAGGAACACGTGGGGGACGTAGTGCTTTGATAACTCATCAAACTCCTGTCAGGTGATAAAAGCTGCAGACGTCCCCCGGGACATAGCAGACAATAGCAAAGAAGACTGAAAAGTTTTTCTTTTTTGTTTCATTTTTTATTCTTAAAAATAAAACACAGCACTGGAATAGTAACAGCCACGGAAATCAGTACAGTTATATATGTTATAATTTAAGTAGGCCTCAGTTATTCGGACTGAGTTTAGGTAAAAGGCTTGTTCGCAGAATATACCTTGTAAAATAGAGTTTCTTGTGATGTAGGCAGAAGCATCTCAGTGTCTGCTTGAAGCAGATGGATAACAAGCAGATACTGCGAACATGTTCCTGAAGGAAGGCCACAGGCCTACACTGCCCCAGACAAATGGACTACGAGAACAATCAACATAGGCCATGTTTACAAAATATCACATTCCTGTAAGTAAGGGAAGGGCATCATTAAATATTAATCGAGTAGGTGTGTATTATGACACCAGGAGGGGTCGAAGCCAATAGTCGGGTCTGGGCATGGCCGGATTTCTGGCAAGGCCACATAGGCCATGGCCTAGGGCACCAGATAAACAAGGGGCGGCCTGCAGACAGTGGGCATTATTTGCAGGGCATTATTTGCAAGTGTCCAAACAAATGAAAGTGATCAGGATAACTACACTATTAGTACTAGCTGGCATTTGCCTGTGCTACAGGCAGCTGCAGTCCGCGTTAACCAAACGTTTGTGAACAGTGTGTGACTAGCAAAAAGCCAGACCTTGTCCAATGATTAGCAGCTGCAGGCAGTTACAGAAGGCCGGGTCCCACGCACTTGGTGTGGGGGATGAAAGGACCAGGGGCAGCACCAGCAAATAGTACAGAATACAGAAAGCAGCCTCTTACAGTACCCATTTCTTAATTATTGATGGCCAGCGCTGTTACCTGGAGACAGCAGTGGGTACAGGACTCCCTTTTACGTGTTTCTGACCCCACCCAATGTCCAATTGTGAGCCACTTTTGACTATGTGTGTGTGGTGGATGGCTCCCACCACGCCCATCACCTGTAGATCGCTTGATTGACCAGTTCCCCCATGTGACGTGATTGATTCACTTCACGTTGCCATGGAGACCTCGGCATTAGCCGCAATAGTGGACACCATTGGCCCAAAGTTTTTTGGGTGTGTGTAGATAGACGTGGTAGGATACGGTTTCGATTGGGGTGGCTGGTAATAGTCGGCCTTGGGCGATAAGAAGTACAAATCCGGCCCTGGGTCTGGGGGATGGCTAAGATGAGGTCACATTTAACTCTTTCCTAGTCGGTATAAAGGGCCGGGTGGGCTGACGGAGCTCACTCTGATTCCTACTTTCATGCTCTTTATCTGCTGACTGGAACACCTAATAATTTCCTTCTTTATGTAATCTGATATAATGTATGCTGTACATAGTTAGTCTAGATGTAACATGGAGCAGATATAAGAAGACCTGATTACCCTCAGCAGGAAGGTAATCACGCCGCTGTAACGCAACATGGAACTTTGCTTGGCTAAGATATGAGGAACTGTATCTGTATAGCTGTGTACTTAATAAACTCCATCAACTTTGAAGAAGCCTGAGAAAGTCTGTCTCCTGCTTGCTGTGATGAGTCGTGTGTGCAACTCTCGCTGATGAGTTTGCTGGTGCCGGAGGAAAAGGTGATTTATAAGAGTTTATAACAATATACACATCCGATTCAGAAGCAGGTGAATAGTTATCCATGTGCTGTCATAATAATATCACAGCCACATCAATGAATGGGTAAAGATCGGCAAAAACATTTTGCCAGCAACCCATCCTGTATAGAAAAATACCCACCTCGGACCCTCAGGGGAAAGGCTGACTATGATTTAATTGTAAACGAGATAAATAGAAAGGCAGAAAGAGAAAAAGGAAGGAAAAGGAGGAGAAAGAACCAAGAAAGGAAAGAAAAGGTACTGAATTAAAGTAAACCAGAGACCTGCAAATGTAAAGATTTTTTTACTTACCCGGGGTTTCCTCCAGCCCCATAAGCATGGAAGTCCTCTGTTCATCCGCAATCAGCCCCGGTAACTGGCTGAGTCAGATCCAATCTGGGTCTTCTGCGCATGCGCAAACCTCCCACTCATGCGCCGTAGACCCCGACTGATGTCATTGAGCTGTGATGTTTGGGGATATTTGCCGAGGACTGCAGGAGGACCGCGAGGGACGCATCCGTGCTTATGGAGCTGGAGGAAGTCCTGGGGTAAGTAAAGTTACCTTTGTAGGCCTCTAGTTTACTTTAAAGGGGCACTACAGCGAAAAACTGTAAAATGTAAAATACGTGCAAACATATACAAATAAGAAGTACATTTTTTTTAAAGGGAAGGTTCAGGGACTAGCTAAAAAAAATAAAAATCCATTTCCACTTACCTGGGGCTTCCTCCAGCCCGTGGCAGGCAGGAGGTGCCCTCGGCGCCGCTCCGCAGGCTCCCGGTGGTCTCCGGTGGCCGACCCGACCTGGCCAGGCCGGCGGCCAGGTCGGGCCTCTTCTGCGCTCCATGGTGCGTTCCACACCGGCGCGCTGACGTCATCGGACGTCCTCCGGGCTGTACTGCGCAGGCTCAGTAGTTCTGAGCCTGCGCAGTACAACCCGGAGGACGTCCGATGACGTCAGAGCGCCGGCGTGGGACGCAGAAGTACCAGGACTTGGAGCGCAGAAGAGCCCGACCTGGCAGCCGGCCTGGCCAGGTCGGGTCGGCCACCGGAGACCACCGGGAGCCTGCGGAGCGGCGCCGAGGGCACCTCCTGCCTGCCACGGGCTGGAGGAAGCCCCAGGTAAGTGGAAATGGATTTTTATTTTTTTTAGCTAGTCCCTAAACCTTCCCTTTAAGGGGAAAATGAGCCATAAATTACTTTTCTCCTATAATGCTGCCACTTACAGAAGGTAGTAGAAATCTGATAGAAGTGACAGGTTTTGGACTAGTCCATCTCTTCATAGGGGATTCTCAGCAAAGCTTTTATTCTTTATAAAGATATTCCATAAAAAGTATTTAACCTCCCTGGCGGTAAGCCTGACACAGTGTCGGGCAGGCCGCCCGCAGGGGATTGCATCGCCCCGAGAGGATTTTTTTAAACAAAATGTTTTACATATTGTTAAGCTAGTACTTCGCTAGCTAACTATGGTGCCCAAGTCCCTCCAGTCCCCTCCGATTGTCCATGCTCATCTCAGCTATACATACCCCCCAGGGATCCCGCGATGGCGCAGCCTCCCAATCAGCACCCGGCTTCGCTATGGGGAGGATCAGAACTGCGCATGACGTCATGACGTCGATGACGTCATGTCCAATCGTCACCATAGCGACGAGTGATGCTAATTGGAAAGGCTCTCCCGGGATCGCAGACTGATGAGTGTTGCCGGCGGCGATCGGGGGGCTCAGACCGGTGGGGACTTGGGGGCCACAGTTAGCTAGCCTAGTGCTAGCTAGCATAAAAAAAAATCAAAAACATTTAATTAAAAATATCCCTCCCGTGGACGCAGCCACCGCATCTGTGTACCACCAGGGAGGTTACACAATGATGCTGGTCAGCTTCCCTGCTCGCTACACAGTTTTGGCAGTTGGACAGAGCAACTGCCATTCACTAAGTGCTTTTGAAAATAAATATATCCCTGAGAATTCCCTATGAAGAGATGGAGTAGCCCAAAACCTGTCACTTCTGATTTCTACTACCTACTGTAAGTGACAACAACATAGGAGAAAAGTAATTTATAGCTCATTTTACTCTGGAAAAAATGTACTTCTTATTTGTATATATTCTAAATTTTAGTTTTTCGCTGTAGTGCCCCTTTAAGTGTAGTCCAATTCAAGATAGCAATTACAAGCACCATGACGTCTACTATTGCAATCATTTCAAAGAAGATAGAAAGTTTAGGGAATTAGCCCTTATTTAACTGCAGTTGCAGCCCAACTTCTGGCACTTTTATAGGAATTTTATAGAACATTATTTTAACCTCCCTGCCGTTATAAAAAAATGCTGCGCACGGCAGGGAGGGTGTTTTTTCGCATTTTTTTTTTTTTTTTAGCATGTAGCTAGCCTAGCGCTAGCTACATGCTTCCCCCCTCCCTGCGGCGTCCCCCCGAATGCGCCGATCGCCGCCGGCGCATATACCCATCCGGAAATCCCGTTCTGAACGGGATTTCCAGGAGGGCTTCCCCCGTCGCCATGGCGACGGGCGCGATGACGTCACCGACGTCATCGACGTCGTGACGTCAGAGGGAGTCCCGAACCACCCCTCGACGCTGCCTGGCACTGATTGGCCAGGCAGCGCACGGGTCTCGGGGGGGGGGACACCCTCTGTCGCGGCGGGTTGCGGCGAATCGGCGGGGAGCGGCGGCGATCGTAAGTTACACGCAGCTAGCAAAGTGCTAGCTGCGTGTAACAAAAAAAAAATTATGCAAATCGGCCCAGCAGGGCCTGAGGAATCCTCCGCGGCAGGTTACCCCGAGCTGAGCTCGGGATAACCGGCAGGGAGGTTAAAAGCACTGAAGTGAGAGGGATATGGAGGCTGACATATTTATTTCCTGTTAAACAATACCAGTTGCCCGGCAGTCCGGCTGATCTATTTGGCTGCAGTAGTGTCTGAATCACACCAGAAACCAGCATGCAGCTAATCTAGTCACACTTCAGTCAGAAACACCTGATCTGCATGTTGGTTGGGAGCCCTTTCACACGGGGCAGTGCGGTAAATTTACTGCACCCCACCACAGCCTAGTGAAAGTCTATGGGGGAGTTCACACTCCCCATGTTGCGGTACCCTGCACCGGAAGTGTCCTATCTAATCGTGCATGAGCGGAAGTATATTTTAGCAATACTCTTCCGCGCACGCCATTGATAGCCCAACAGGAAGTGAGCGTCGCTTCCTGCTTAGCCGGATACCAGACCAGGATTACCGCATACTAACGCAGTAATCCCCAAAGGCCTGTTTTTTTCGGACCGCCAATCTGAAGCCAGCCTCAGGATCTATGGCTAAAAGTATTAGAAGCAGAGGATCAGCAGCACTGCCAGGCAATCTGCATTGTTTAAAAGGAAATAAACATGGCAGCCTCCATATCCTTTCCACCTCGGGTTCCATTTAATTTAGTCAGGTATAACAAAAGGTACATTAAAAATATGCATGTTTCATTTTTTGTTTGATAAAAGTTTTATATATTTTTATATATATATATATATAATATATATATATATATATATATATATACATATATATATATATATATATATATATATATATATAGCAGGGTCGAGGCAAAGGCAAGAGAGGCTCCGGCCTCAGGGCGTTAGTGTAGGAGGGAGCGCAGGGCCGGGCCGAGGCAGAGGCAAGAGAGGCTCCAGCCTCAGGGTGCAGTGTACGAGGTGTAAGATCCTGAGAGGTTCCTGCCAGGTATTGCCCATATTCTAAATGAACCATTGTTTCCTGAAATGACTGAGATGCAGAGGTCTGTTTTAATATATATTTAGAGTATAATTCTGAAGGAGAACAGTGAACAGTTTGCTCAGTGAGTCAGGTCACAATGCGTCGTTATCTAGCATATGTGCAGACTGACTGTCTCAGCTTAGAGTTGTGAATTATAAACAACGGCCTGTTGTTCCTAAACATGTATTTCTATGTATTTAGAGTACAGGTCATAAGATGTTCCTAATATGGACCAAGGTTTTGCGCTTGCGCAGAACCGTCTGTCAATCACAGAGTTATATAAGTCAATAGCAAGTGTTTAATAGGGGTGAAACCTGGAACCCGCCCATATCCCACCTTCGGGGGCGGGTGGGCGTGACATTTTAGCAAGCGTTGATGCAAAATGCTGTGTGTTCAGTTGCTTGGATATTGTAACGATCGGTGTAACACAGAGAGGGTCTGATTACCGGTGATCTGCAGTATCACCGAGAATACTGATATATATACGATTATTGATGATCTGCAGTATCACCGATAATCAGATATATCTCTAACCTCTGGACACCTGAGAGATGAGAGTGTATTGGTGCAACAGTAATACTTTGAGGACCGCACTTGAAGATCAGGTGCTAGAGCAATAAGGAGTACTGCTCTGCAACAAGTTCCTCCCGTTAGTCTGAACTCTCCGCAGGGAGGAGTCAGGCTGAGAGGGGAAGGACAGAACGTGAGTGACACCAATGAGGGAGTGTCACTGACAGATCTTTGAACTATCTCTTAACAGGAGAGATAGTTCTCGAGGTCGGGCAGGCCAGGTCGTTAACACACGGACAGATAAAGTACAGAGACAGAAGACAGATGCAGAATCCTAAGGCTAGCAGAGTTTGGCAACAGAGTATCAGAATGACAAGGTACAAAATCAGAGATCAGAAGAGTGGTCAGAAAAGCAGAAGGTCATAACAAATAATCAACAATTCCTAGACTAAGGTGTGAGTTCCTTGGTCATCAACACCTTGGAAACTGGTCTAAATGATAACACAGATAATAGCAGAATTCCTAGGCTAAGGTGTGAGTTCCTTGGTCATCAACACCTTGGAAACTGGTCTAGATATTAACACAGATACTGACAAGGTCTGAGTGCTACCACGTAGTGATCGCAACGCCAGACACCAGAGGAATGACCAGCACCCAGTATATATACACCAGCGCTCTCCTGTGCCTCCCCTAAGTGCTGGACCAATGAAACCTGAAAGAATTGTCAGCTGACCGGCCTGGTCAGCTGACACCCCTCTGGCTGTCATAAATGCTCTGCCTCTCCGCGCGCGCACGCGTCCTTCTGAACCTGTGTGGACTATCAGTCCCAGCCACACCAGACATGTGTTGTAATGCCTCTGCTGTTTTGGATGCGGAATCCGCCGCACCGCTGTCTGAGCGTGCGGCGTTTTCTCCGCGTTCAGCAGTACAGACAGAAGTAGGCCTATGCGTGCAAACCGCTGCGTCGGACGCGGAATCCGCCGCCCTGTTCTCTGGGCATGCGGCGGTTTCTCAGCGTTCCATCAGGCCAGTGAATGCAGGTCCCTGCGCGCAAGCCGCCATGTTGAACGCGGAATCAGCCGCCTTACTCTGAGTACTTGCGGCGGCTTTTCCGCGTTTTCTCACAGATATATGTTGAGGTTTTTTTCAGCATACCATTGCATAAAGATTTCCAGTACAGGTTTGCATTCTCTTTCAGGGGTCAACAATACACCTTCATGGTTTTGCCTATGGGATTGCACAGCAGTCCCTCTCTTTTCCACCAGGCACTGGCACATGTTTTAGAACCCCTGAACCTGGGAGATGCATTGCTCTTTTATGTTGATGATCTTTTTGTCCAAAGTGTTACCGTAGATCAGCATAAAGAGATACCGGTGGACATGGTTTTTCAAGCTCTCCAGGATTCAGGCCTGAAATTGAATCCAGGGAAATCCCAGATTCTGAAGGATGAGGTAACGTATCTGGGAGTTCAAATCTCTGGGATGGGCAGAAAACCGATACAAAAGAGGGTGGCAGCAGTTCTGGCACTCCCAAGACCCACAACTGTGACAGGGCTCCGGAAATTCCTGGGATTGGTCAATTTCAGCAGATAATTCATAGAGGGGTTTGCAGAAAAAGCAAAAACCTTATATGAACTTCTGAGAGCTCAGGAAGAAGCATCCAAAAGCCTCCTATGGACTGATGAGTGTCAGACAGCATGGGGAGGGCTGAAACAAGCTTTGGCACAAGCGCCAGCTCTGTGCACAGTGCACCGAGACTTGCCGTTTGCCATACAGGTGTTTGCTTCAGAACAGGCCATCTCGGCCGTGCTGTTGCAAAAACATCCAGATGGGCCTAGAATCCTAGGTTATTTCTCCAGAGTCTTGTCACCTGTGGAAAAGGGGATGCCAGAATGTGTAAAACAAGTGGTAGCTCTACATTGGGCAATAATTGCTACAGAGCACATTGTAGGCTTTTCTCTAATTGAGGTACAGACGCCACATACACCCCTGAGAATAATTTTGCAAGGGCAGGTCAGGGGGGTATCAGCACAGAGGTTGACACCAGGGGCGTCGCTAGCCCTGTTTTAGGGGGGCACGTGCCCCCAATCTTTCCTGGGGTGCCACGGATCTCCCGGCCGCCGCTGCCCCCTCTGTCAGCGGCTCCCTCCAGCCGCCGCCGCCGCGTCTCAGACCTCAGGATCAGGCGGCGAGCCGGCGACCAATCGTGCGGGCGCTAGGACCCAGCGCCCGCACTGATATGCGGAAGTGACATCACTTCCGCATATCGAGCGGGTGCGTCCAGCGCCCGCTCGTACATCTGGTCGGGTCGCCGCTGATCCTGAGGTCTGCTGAGAGGTGGGGGGGGGGAGCGGCGGCGGCTAGAGAGGGGGCCTCCCTGTCACTCACTCACTCACTCACTCACTCACTCACTAAAGGGGCTCCCTGGCACGCACTCACTCCCTAAAGGGGCTCCCTGGCACTCACTCACTCCCTAAAGGGGCTCCCTGGCACTCACTCACTCCCTAAAGGGGCTCCCTGGCACTCACTCACTCCCTAAAGGGGCCTCCCTGTCACTCACTCACTCCCTAAAGGGGCTCCCTGGCACTCACTCACTCCCTAAAGGGGCTCCCTGGCACTCACTCACTCCCTAAAGGGGCTCCCTGGCACTCACTCACTCCCTAAAGGGGCTCCCTGGCACTCACTCACTCCCTAAAGGGGCTCCCTGTCACTCACTCACTCCCTAAAGGGGCTCCCTGTCACTCACTCACTCCCTAAAGGGGCTACCTGTCACTCACTCACTCCCTAAAGGGGCTCCCTGTCACTCACTCACTCCCTAAAGGGGCTCCCTGTCACTCACTCACTCCCTAAAGGGGCTACCTGTCACTCACTCACTCCCTAAAGGGGCTACCTGTCACTCACTCACTCCCTAAAGGGGCTCCCTGTCACTCACTCACTCCCTAAAGGGGCTCCCTGTCACTCACTCACTCCCTAAAGGGGCTCCCTGTCACTCACTCACTCCCTAAAGGGGCTCCCTGTCACTCACTCACTCCCTAAAGGGGCTCCCTGTCACTCACTCACTCCCTAAAGGGGCTCCCTGTCACTCACTCACTCCCTAAAGGGGCTACCTGTCACTCACTCACTCCCTAAAGGGGCTACCTGTCACTCACTCACTCCCTAAAGGGGCTCCCTGTCACTCACTCACTCCCTAAAGGGGCTCCCTGTCACTCACTCACTCCCTAAAGGGGCTCCCTGTCACTCACTCACTCCCTAAAGGGGCTCCCTGTCACTCACTCACTCCCTAAAGGGGCTCCCTGTCACTCACTCACTCCCTAAAGGGGCTCCCTGTCACTCACTCACTCCCTAAAGGGGCTCCCTGTCACTCACTCACTCCCTAAAGGGGCTCCCTGGCACGCACTCACTCCCTAAAGGGGCTCCCTGGCACTCACTCACTCCCTAAAGGGGCTCCCTGGCACTCACTCACTCCCTAAAGGGGCTCCCTGTCACTCACTCACTCCCTAAAGGGGCTCCCTGTCACTCACTCACTCCCTAAAGGGGCTCCCTGTCACTCACTCACTCCCTAAAGGGGCTCCCTGGCACTCACTCACTCCCTAAAGGGGCTCCCCTGGCACTCACTCACTCCCTAAAGGGGCTCCCCTGGCACTCACTCACTCCCTAAAGGGGCTCCCTGTCACTCACTCACTCCCTAAAGGGGCTCCCTGTCACTCACTCACTCCCTAAAGGGGCTCCCTGTCACTCACTCACTCCCTAAAGGGGCTCCCTGGCACTCACTCACTCCCTAAAGGGGCTCCCTGTCACTCACTCACTCCCTAAAGGGGCTACCTGTCACTCACTCACTCCCTAAAGGGGCTCCCTGTCACTCACTCACTCCCTAAAGGGGCTCCCTGTCACTCACTCACTCCCTAAAGGGGCTACCTGTCACTCACTCACTCCCTAAAGGGGCTACCTGTCACTCACTCACTCACTCCCTAAAGGGGCTCCCTGTCACTCACTCCCTAAAGGGGCTCCCTGTCACTCACTCACTCCCTAAAGGGGCTCCCTGGCACGCACTCACTCCCTAAAGGGGCTCCCTGTCACTCACTCACTCCCTAAAGGGGCTCCCTGTCACTCACTCACTCCCTAAAGGGGCTCCCTGTCACTCACTCACTCCCTAAAGGGGCTCCCTGTCACTCACTCACTCACTCCCTAAAGGGGCTCCCTGTCACTCACTCACTCCCTAAAGGGGCTCCCTGGCACTCACTCACTCCCTAAAGGGGCTCCCCTGGCACTCACTCACTCCCTAAAGGGGCTCCCCTGGCACTCACTCACTCCCTAAAGGGGCTCCCCTGGCACTCACTCACTCCCTAAAGGGGCTCCCTGTCACTCACTCACTGCCTAAAGGGGCTCCCTGTCACTCACTCACTGCCTAAAGGGGCTCCCTGTCACTCACTCACTGCCTAAAGGGGCTCCCTGTCACTCACTCACTGCCTAAAGGGGCTTCCTGTCACTCACTCACTGCCTAAAGGGGCTTCCTGTCACTCACTCACTGCCTAAAGGGGCTTCCTGTCACTCACTCACTGCCTAAAGGGGCTCCCTGGCACTCACTCACTGCCTAAAGGGGCTTCCTGGCACTCACTCACTGCCTAAAGGGGCTTCCTGGCACTCACTCACTGCCTAAAGGGGCTTCCTGGCACTCACTCACTGCCTAAAGGGGCTCCCTGGCACTCACTCACTACCTAAAGGTGCTCCCTGTCACTCACTATCGGGGTCCCTGTCACTCACTACCTAACTGGAGGCGCCTGTCACTCACTAGCTAACCTGGGGGTCCCTGTCACTCACTACCTAACTTGGGGGGGCTACCATATTAAGGGGGCATTCTGCCTATTTATGTGAAATGCTGTCTATTTATGTGCCTCATGACTGCTGAATGTGTCTTGTTGGGAGCCTTATGATTTGTTGGGGGCCTCATGATTGCTGAATTTGTCTTGTTGGGGGCCTCATGATTTGTTGGGGGCCTCATGATTGCTGAATTTGTCTTGTTGGGGGCCTCCTGATTTGTTGGGGGCCTCATAATTGCTGAATATGTCTTGTTGGGGGTCACATGATTGCTAACTGCGAGACTATGGGAAAAGCTGAATCCTTATCATATGAGACAATAGCATTAAACCTACTTCTTTAGCGTTTTAAAACAGAAAATAAAACTGGGAGGTTCTAAAAAATTGAATACATTTTTCAGGAGTAGGATGGATGAAATTGTTTATCTTCACAGTTTATTTTCAACTTGGATTTTCCATAATGTTCATGTATGAGTTAAAACGTTTGTACAGTATTTAGTTTAAATTGCTGTTGCCACTTTGCGATAGATACCGGTAAGTGACTTTTGGGTTGCAGTTTGGGCACTCGGCCTCCAAAAGGTTCGCCACCACTGTCCTAATCTGATGTCCCACCATTGCTAGGTTCATGTAAATTTGTCTCCACCCGTTACCACACCTATATTCTGGTCCATGGCCCACCCATTTTTTGGTGCGGCGCGATAAGCACGCCACACAACGTGATCGTCATATTTTTGGCACGCTAGCTGCAGTGTGCTGAATTCTGCTGCCTACAGTATGTACAGTATACGCTGTTCTCTAGTGCTTGCACTGTGTGCTGATTTACCTCCAGTGTGTACAGTGTAAGGTGTTACTCTGTGCCTTTATTGATTGTAAACCAGCTGTATTGTATGCTGATCCCTGCTACTTTCAGTATGTACAGTATTAGCTGTAAAGCCTGGTACACACATACAATTTTGATTAGCCAATTTTAGCTCTGTTCATAAAATTCATTGTCTGTTGGCCCACTTACTGCACGGGGGTGGGAAATTGGGGGTCAGTGATTGACCAATCAAAATTGTATGTGCGTATACATCTTTGATCTATGCCTATACTGATTGTAAATGATCGAAATAAAGGACAGGGGGCTCCGTCCAATATTTCGATGGGCAGGCCCGTTATCCGTAGCTTACACCGCTGCTAAGTTCATGTACATTTGGCCCCACCCATGGCCACTCCCACTCACCGCATGGCCACGCCCATTTTTGCCATGTACCTCCCCTCCTGGTGCCCACAGGTGCCACTGATCTCCAGGGACCCTAGAAACGCCCCTGGTTGACACAGTGGATTGTGCCTCTTATTGAGAAGAACATTACCATAGTACACAGTGCAAAATATGTACTTCCTCAACTGATGCAGTATGAGGGGACAGAACATGATTGTGTCCAGGAGGTGGAAAAGGAATGGACCAGTCCGTAAAGCCGTCTCCACGTTGAAGGAGCGGTAAAAAATTTTTGTCGATGGGGCCATGTATTGGCAAGAAGGTCAATACTGGACAGGTTTTGCAGTTTTTATCCCACAGACTGATCAAACATACCTTTTCCAGCTCCCACCAGGTTTTTCGGCACAGAGAGCCAAATTGGAAGCCGTCCAATGGGTAATCCAAAACACAGAGGTGAGGATTACCATTTACAGTGACAGTGCATATGTGGTACGTTCCCTGTGCGACTACCTTCCCATTTGGGCCAAAAGCCAAAAGAGGAATGGTGGATGCGACAGGCAAACCCATTCAGCACTCAGAGATCCTCATGAAACTCTTTCAGACTGTCATGCGGAGCCCTGAACGGGTGTCTTTGGTTAAAGTGAAAGCACACCTTCCTCCAGGGAATGATGACATTCTCTTGGCAAATGCAAAGGTAGACACACTGACAAAAAAGGCAGCGGTGGAGGGAGATTTTCTCTATTCAGAGGAAATGCCTTCGATCAGCAAACTTTCCAAGATGAACTAGCACCGTTTCCTCCAAGAACAAAGGAAAGATCAAAACATTGTTCAGATTGTGGAACAGACCAAACTTCCGGCAGAGCTGGTTGTGATTAATGGTGTTCTGTGTAAACAAAGGCCAGAAGGGATAGTGCCATATATGCCACAACATTTAGAGAAGGAATTAGTGAGATTCAACCACGACCTTTTGGGACACATAGGGATAGCACGGCTAGTAGAAGTGATGAAAAACAAATACTACAGCCCTACCCTTAAACAGACATGTGAGGAGTGTGTACAAGGATGTCTCATATGTGCCCAGATCAATCCCAAGCCAAAAGGGGAAAAACCTGCTTTACAGAGGGTTCCTGTGGCGGGAGGGCCTTGGGAGACCCTACAGATTGATTTCATAGGCCCACTCCCTGTAGCCAGGGGGGGATTGCGATTTGCGTTGGTAATAGTCGACATTTTTACAAAATACGTGGAGGTCATACCTCTCAAGTCTGCCACAGCCCTGTGTACAGCTAAAGCCTTATGGGAACATGTTTTCAGTAGGTGGGGGTTACCCAAATGCATTGAGTCAGATCAAGGCCCAAGTTTCGTTGGTCAGGCGATGAAAACACTTTGTGCCCTTTCAGGGATAGACCAAAAGTTCCACATACCGTACAGACCCCAGTCCTCTGGGATAGTGGAACGGATGAACCATACTCTTAAGACGGGTTTAAAAAGGATGATCCTGACCTATGGCAAAGACTGGGTTACCCACCTTCCAGCTGTAATGATGGCGTATCGAGCCACACCTGCAGCGGCCACAAAAGTGTCACCACGTGAACTCATGACAGGAAGGAAAATGCATCTTGTCTTCCCGAACGAACCTTTCCTTTCAGAGGTGCAAAAACAGGCCATTAGTCATGAAAAATGGTTAAAAGCTTTGCAAGCACAACTGCAAAGGACTTTGCAGTTTGCAGCCACAAACATGTGTCGCCCAGAGCCTGTACATACTGCAGATAGCGCATCTGGAAAGTATGTCCAAGGGGGGTGGGTGATGGTGAAAACTTTCAGAAAGACAGGTCCGTGGGAAGCAAATTTTGAAGGTTCTTACAAAATCATAAAGAAAGCCAGTGACACCACTTTAGTAGCGGAGAGGGGTTGGTCATTTAATCCACCAAAAAGCAAGAAAAAGTTCAAAAGAACTCCACAGAAACCAATCATTGTGCACATCGATCAATGTAAAGTGTATAAAGGGAAAGGCCCGACTCCAGAAGGGTCAGGCACAACCAATAATAAGGAATGATATGTTCCTATGTCGGTTTCAGGTGATTTGACAGCATGGACTCAAGAAAGCTGAATAGATGGCAGCTGAGATGGTTAGCGAGATTTCATCCATACAAACGAAAGTTTCCAGATGTCAATCCGGACATGGAGAGGAGCAGGATTTCCGAGACCGAGAAAAAGACTGAAAGACTGATTGGGCGAAACGTAACCAAAAGTGCTAATGTTTTCTTTTTTTCAGGATGTACCATCTGGGACTATTATCATTACTATTCTGACTATTATTATCACTACTATTATTACTATTATCATTACTATTGCTGTTATTATGAGACAAGAAGATTGACAACTTTTACCGGAGGGCAGGCCAAGATTCCTGGTGGTTGCAAGAAAAAGTTTACTTTTGTTTTTTTAACATGAAGTCTACAGACACATTTATGGTACATGGTTATAAGTGGTCAGACGAAGTGAATCTGACAAGGGGGGAACTTACTGTGTGAGCAGGGCCGGCTTTTTGGGAAGGCCACAAAGGTCAGGATCTTGTCCTTAGTATGATGAGTGGGGACATACAAGCTGCTGTGAGAAGAAAAATATATGTGCTCAAGTAGTAGAACTTTTGAGTTCAGATTAGTTTCTTTATGCAGCACGCATTCACGGACAGGAATAATCAGCTCTCTTCTCCCCCTGACTGATGTTTATTACTTGGTCAGAGCTGTTAAAGACCTGCGACCTGTTAAATTTATGGTTTGTTTTTCTTTCCCAGGGAATGACAGCAACATTCTCTGTGCTACAGTTTAACTCTTTCCTCCTGACATGTTTTAGAAGCAGCAAAGCATTGTACTGTGTTAGCCATCAGTGAAAGCAGGATGTTTTGAAACAGAATGACATCTGTATTACATTTATTTATATTTACAAAACAATGTATACATCTCCTGCTGACTGTATATATAGCTGTGTGCCCTAACATCTTGTATACAGGAACAAAATCTGAAGATGGCTCATTAGCCAAAGGCTTACTGTTTTCTTTTGGTTTGCCAATAAATATTATCATTCTATTACAAAACTTAAAAACTTCCTGCTGACTTATTAAGATCTGTCTTAATTTGCCCCAAGTGCTAAATTGTCACTGTGTAAAGTACACATGATGCAATTTTCTGACAGATTTACTGTCAGATCGACTTTTTCCAACATGTCCGATCTGCTATTCGATAGATTTTCAGAATGATTTTTTTCATAGAAATAAACGGAAAAATCGATTGAAAAATTTATCGGAAATCAGACCTTCAATCAGACATTGAAAATAATCGATCTGACAGTTAATCTGTCAGAATTGCATTGTGTGTACCTAGCATTACACTATATCTATGCCAGCGAATGTAGTGTTGGATCCTTCTACTTACCTGGTCTCTGGTTTGGATGGGCTTCTCTCCATTGCGCTGCCCTGTCACCTATTTGTGGCTCTGACTGCAGCCAGTCACACAGAGCACAAAGAGGCAGTGCATGCTCTGTCCTCTCGGGCTTGTAATTTCGCACTCCTGTCTGGATGTGCACAGCAGCCAAGGCTGGGAGTGTTATGGGTTTGCATACTTGAGAAGTACTGCTCATATATGAGCGTAATTTCTGAATTATGCAAGCCCAGAACACAATCGGCTGCTGTGCATCCAGGCTGGAGTGCAAAATGACATGGAGTGGACAGAGCATGCACTGCTTCTTTGTTGAATGGGGGGGGGGGGGGGGGGCAAAGCAGCAAAACAGAGGGGAGCCCATTTAACCAAGTGATCACTAGTTAGAGTTGGACAGAATGGGGGGGCGGTTGGTGACAGCCGGCCTAGAGCGCTGGAAAGTACAAATCAGGCCCTTTGTGTGAGCAAAAATCCCAGATGGATTTAGTTGTCGAGGATTAACTATGTTATTCCTCAAAGTGTTAAGAGCAAAGCTACACGGGGGTTCCCATCTTGAGAGATAATACTCCATGGGACTGAGGAGTCCAGGTCGTAAAATCAGACCACATTTTTGTTTTAATTTGTTAAGATAAACACCCACTGATTATTAGGAGGGGTATTATAATTATGCTTTATTACGCAAGTGATTTTGCGTTTGAGATTACGCTGTATGGTTAGAAGGTTAGTGTTAGACACATTATCTTATAAGTCAATAATTTAGATATAAGTTATATTATGGGAGAGTATGAAAAGTTTTCAGGCTCAGACATGCCATTAGGGATGCTCATTCGGATTCCGCGGAAATGCAATTCCCGAAATTCCGATCGGAATATGCATTTCCGCATCAGAATGCGGAAATCGGTAATGCAAGTGTGTTAGGCGGATTTCTGCCAGAAATCACGGAAATTTCCGCCCGACTTTAAAATCGATTTTCTCAAAAACTATAAGGTCTTTTTGAAAACTTTTTTTGCATCTTGTTCACAAGTTTCAGTTTAATAAACGCTGAAAATTTGGTGTTTCTAGGACTTAAGGGGGTTTGCTATTAACCGCTAAAGTCGGCAGATTTTTACTGTAAAGTAAAATGCAGAAAATCTGCATCTGCCTATTTTCTGCATTTATATTACAGTAAAAATCTGCCGACTTTAGTGGTTAATACCAAAGCCCTCGTAAGTCCTAGAAACACCAAATTTTCAGGGTTTATTAAACAGAATTTTTTCTCATTTTTGAGAAAATCGATGTTAAAGTCGGGCGGAATTTCCGCGATTTCCGGCGGAAATTCCGCATTGGAATGCGGAAATTGGTACCGGAAAGCGGAAACGGTAATTGGCAATGGCGGAATGCGGATTTACCGCGGAATCGGAAATTGGCATTTCCGACCATCCCTACATGCCATATGAGAAGTCCATTAAAAGGTATCAGTTTCCAGCATTCCATTTAACGGTGAGTTTCACTCTTCCATGAACAAGTATGGAAGTGATACGCCTGTGACATGGATAGGTCTGAGTGGAGGTGCTACATATTAGGGCATCCCCAGTAGAGCTTCGAGGTTTGGCTCTCTCCCAGGGTGTGACCACCTAGACAAGGGACTGTGTGTGATCATGGAGAGGTGGAACATATAAAGGGAAAAGGAGACCAATATGGACTGGCTGAGCTATAAGTAAAATAGAGGTTAAAGAGAATCTGTATTGTTAAAATCGCACAAAAGTAAACATACCAGTGCGTTGGGGGACATCTCCTATTACCCTCTGTCACAATTCTGCCGCTCCTCGCCGCATTAAAAGTGGTTAAAAACAGTTTTAAAAAGTTTGTTTATAAACAAACAAAATGGCCACCAAAACAGGAAGTAGGTTGATGTACAGTATGTCCACACATAGAAAATACATTCATACACAAGCAGGCTGTATACACCCTTCCTTTTGAATCTCAAGAGATCATTGTGTGTTTCTTCCCCCCTGCAGTTCTCATGCACTGAAGTTTCAGGCTGCTCTTTTTTCTCCTGCAAACAGCTTTGCCCTTGTCTGTAATTCTTCAGTATGTGAAAGCCCAGCCAGCTCAGAGGACGATTTATCCAGCTTGTAAAAGATGAGAGAAGAGAGAAGCTGCTCTAATCTAAATAATACACAGGCAGTGTGCATAAAGGGGCCTGGAAGGGTGAGTTCATAGCAGAACCACAACACTGAAGAACTTGGCAGCCTTCCAGACACAGGCCGACAAGTCTGACAGGGGAAAGATACATTGATTTATTACAGAGATAGTGATAGCAGAAACTGCTGCAGTAAGCCAGAGCACATTAGAATAGCTTTTGGAACTAGTAGGATGATAAAAAACAGGATGCAATTTTTGTTACGGAGTCTCTTTAAGTATAGGTTAAGTAAGCTACTAAATATAGTAAAGATAAGTTAGGTAAAGTTGATGTAGGGAAACAGAGAGGAGAGTTCTGCATATCAGCCTTTTATGGGGGGGACTGTAAGATCCTGAGAGGTTCTTGCCAGGTATTGCCCGTATTCTAAATGAACCATTGTTTCCTGAAAAGGCTGAGATGCAGAGGTCTGGTTTAATATATATTTAGAGTATAATTCTTAAGGAGAACAGTGAACAGTTTGCTCAGTGAGTCAGGTCAAAATGCATCGTTATCTAGCGTATGTGCAGACTGACTGTCTCAGCTTAGAGTTGTGAATTATAAACGACCTGTTGTTCCTAAACATGTATTTCTATGTATTTAGAGTACAGGTCATAAGATGTTCCTAATATGGACCGAGGTTTTGCGATTGCGCAGAACCGTCTGTCAATCACAGAGTTCGATAAGCCAATAGAAAGTGTTTAATAGGGGTGACACCTGGAACCCGCCCATATCCCACCTTCGGGGGCGTGTGGTTAGTTAACACTTGTGGATCTGGAGGTTTTTCCATATAGAAGGTTGATCCCTAAATGTCTGGGCTAGTGCGCTCATATTAATCTCAGCTTTGCTATATATCCGTATTGTTACATGCTGATGTTTGCTTTGCTTCGTGTGTTTTGGGCTAATGTAATGCTATTTTCAAGATAAGTTTTGTAACCAAGATTGCACCGAGTATAGTATCCCTGTTGGATACAATAAAAACTCTTAACTGCTCTGGCGTTCCAATTCTGTGGAAATCTGCTAACGGCTGTATACTTTCCGAAGGTGATAAGAACAAGCGCTAATGCTGAAAGGTAGTCACACACAGAGACTAAATATAAGATTATTACAGGAGGGGGCGCACAACTCACTCAGCTATCATTCCCCTCTTGTGTATAGAGCAGAGAGAAATAAGAAAAAGGGATACATGGCAGTGACTGCAAGCAAGATAACTAGAGATTCAGGTGTTGGGGGCCCTGGGGCGCCTCTTAGTGTAATAGCAATCAGTGTGTGACGGCTGGGGTGGGAGGGATGGAGGAGGGGCCTCTTAGTGTAATAGCAATCAGTGTGTGACGGCTGGGGTGGGAGGGATGGGGAGGGGCCTCTTAGTGTAATAGCAATCAGTGTGTGACGGCTGGGGTGGGAGGGATGGAGGGGCCTCTTAGTGTAATAGCAATCAGTGTGTGACGGCTGGGGTGGGAGGGATGGAGGAGGGGCCTCTTAGTGTAATAGCCATCAGTGTGTGACGTCTGGGGTGGGAGGGATGGGGAGGGGCCTCTTAGTGTAATAGCAATCAGTGTGTGACGGCTGGGGTGGGAGGGATGGAGGGGCCTCTTAGTGTAATAGCAATCAGTGTGTGACGGCTGGGGTGGGAGGGATGGAGGAGGGGCCTCTTAGTGTAATAGCAATCAGTGTGTGACGGCTGGGGTGGGAGGGATGGGGAGGGGCCTCTTAGTGTAATAGCAATCAGTGTGTGACGGCTGGGGTGGGAGGGATGGAGGGGTCTTAGTGTAATAGCAATCAGTGTGTGACGGCTGGGGTGGGAGGGATGGAGGGGCCTCTTAGTGTAATAGCAATCAGTGTGTGACGGTTGGGGTGGGAGGGACGGGGAGGGGCCTCTTAGTGTAATAGCAATCAGTGTGTGACGGCTGGGGTGGGAGGGATGGGGAGGGGCCTCTTAGTGTAATAGCAATCAGTGTGTGACGGCTGGGGTGGGAGGGATGGAGGGGTCTTAGTGTAATAGCAATCAGTGTGTGACGGCTGGGGTGGGAGGGATGGAGAGGCCTCTTAGTGTAATAGCAATCAGTGTGTGACGGCTGGGGTGGGAGGGATGGGGAGGGGCCTCTTAGTGTAATAGCAATCAGTGTGTGACGGCTGGGGTGGGAGGGATGGAGGGGCCTCTTGGTGTAATAGCAATCAGTGTGTGACGGCTGGGGTGGGAGGGATGGAGGGGCCTCTTAGTGTAATAGCAATCAGTGTGTGACGGCTGGGGTGGGAGGGATGGAGGGGCCTCTTAGTCTAATAGCAATCAGTGTGTGATGGCTGGGGTGGGAGGGATGGGGAGGGGCCTCTTAGTGTAATAGCAATCAGTGTGATGGCTGGGGTGGGAGGGATGGGGGAGGGGCCTCTTAGTGTAATAGCAATCAGTGTGTGACGGTTGGGGTGGGAGGGATGGGGAGGGGCCTCTTAGTGTAATAGCAATCAGTGTGATGGCTGGGGTGGGAGGGATGGGGGAGGGGCCTCTTAGTGTAATAGCAATCAGTGTGTGACGGCTGGGGTGGGAGGGATGGAGGAGCCTCTTAGTGTAATAGCAATCAGTGTGTGGCGGCTGGGGTGGGAGGGATGGAGGAGGGGCCTCTTAGTGTAATAGCAATCAGTGTGTGACAGCTGGGGTGGGAGGGATGGGGGAGGAGCCTCTTAGTGTAATAGCAATCAGTGTGTGACGGCTGGGGTGGGAGGGATGGAGGAAGGGCCTCTTAGTGTAATAGCAATCAGTGTGTGACGGCTGGGGTGGGAGGGATGGAGGAGCCTCTTAGTGTAATAGCAATCAGTGTGTGGTGGCTGGGGTGGGAGAGATGAGGGAGGGGCCTCTTAGTGTAATAGCAATCAGTGTGTGGCAGCTGGGGTGGGAGGGATGGAGGGGCCTCTTAGTGTAATAGCAATCAGTGTGTGACGGCTGGGGTGGGAGGGATGGGGAGGGGCCTCTTAGTGTAATAGCAATCAGTGTGTGACGGCTGGGGTGGGAGGGATGGAGGAAGGGCCTCTTAGTGCAATAGCAATCAGTGTGTGACGGCTGGGGTGGGAGGGATGGAGGGGCGCACTTTGGTGTCTCAGCCTTGGTTGCTGACTACTAGCATTGCTACTTGCCTCTAGCAGGAGTGGCTTTGCACATCTATGAGACTCTGCTGGCTTATGTGCTTATTCTCTTATTTTGTTACCGTACAGTGTTGAATATTAAAGATATCAGGAGTGAGCAATGACTGATGTGTGTGCTGCACTCTGGCATCCATGTTGATTGTTGACAATGATGAATGGCCCAGCTCACTGCTTCCTAACAACAGATAAAGGATGACTTGTCACTCGTATGGAGAACAATGATCCTTGGAACTTCTGTGTCATCTTTGTCCACCTGTGGCCATTGTCATGTCAAGCACTATCAATCATTTCTGTAGATAGGGAGGCCTTATTTGCATATTAGTTGCCTGTAGGCGCACGTAGCTGTGCTGTGGTCCACGTGAGCAATCGCTCCTCAGTTTTGTCCCATCCCAATCAAAACGTGTTGTCATAAGAGATTGTTATTTTACTGTTGTTGTGAGCAAATCTATTTGCCTGATTTGCCTATGCCTAAAAACAGCCCTGTTTGTGATAGACGTTTACCCCCACAATGGAACTCAGCAAACAGGATTCCACCAAGGAGAACCTACCAAAGGCTCTCTCTAAGGAGCGATTCTTACATGTCCAAACAAGTTCTACTGTAGACAATAACGTTTTCCCTGGTGCTTCCATGGCAGCATACTATGGGTTGTGGCCCCGCCCCTGAACCCTATTGGACACCATAACTATAAATTTGTTGAGAGTATCACCCACCAGTGTTCTTTTTCCTTTGTCCTCCCCTTTGGACTCTATTTTTATTTTCTTTCCTTCTCTTCATTTCTTCTTTTCAGTCCCCTTTCTACCCCCCAGGGTTTATCCCTTTCCCTGGGAAGTCTCTGCATAGGTACTAAATGTACCTCACATAGAGAGTCCGGTCTTCTGGTCCCAGAGATATACATGTGTGCTAAATGCATACAGGTGAGCAATGCCTGCATTGGTATCCTGTGCTAAATGCATACAGGTGAGCAATGCCTGCATCAGTATCCTGTGCTAAATGCATACAGGTGAGCAATGCCTGCATCAGTATCCTGTGCTAAATGCATACAGGTGAGCAATGCCTGCATCAGTATCCTGTGCTAAATGCATACAGGTGAGCAATGCCTGCATCAGTATCCTGTGCTAAATGCATACGAATGAGCAATGCCTGCATCAGTATCCTGTGCTAAATGCATACAGGTGAGCAATGACTGCATCAGTATCCTGTGCTAAATGCATACAGGTGAGCAATGCCTGCATCAGTATCCTGTGCTAAATGCATACGAATGAGCAATGCCTGCATCAGTATCCTGTGCTAAATGCATACAGGTGAGCAATGACTGCATCAGTATCCTGTGCTAAATGCATACGAATGAGCAATGCCTGCATCAGTATCCTGTGCTAAATGCATACGAATGAGCAATGCCTGCATCAGTATCCTGTGCTAAATGCATACAGGTGAGCAATGACTGCATCAGTATCCTGTGCTAAATGCATACAGGTGAGCAATGCCAGCATCGGTATCCTGTGCTAAATGCATACAGGTGAGCAATGCCTGCATCAGTATCCTGTGCTAAATGCATACAGGTGAGCAATGCCTGCATCAGTATCCTGTGCTAAATGCATACAGGTGAGCAATGCCTGCATCAGTATCCTGTGCTAAATGCATACAGGTGAGCAATGCCAGCATCAGTATCCTGTGCTAAATGCATACAGGTGAGCAATGGCTGCATCAGTATCCTGTGCTAAATGCATACAGGTGAGCAATGCCTGCATCAGTATCCCGTGCTAAATGCATACAGGTGAGCAATGCCTGCATCAGTATCCTGTGCTAAATGCATACAGGTGAGCAATGCCTGCATCAGTATCCTGTGCTAAATGCATACAGGTGAGCAATGCCTGCATCAGTGTCCTGTGCTAAATGCATACAGGTGAGCAATGGCTGCATCAGTATCCTGTGCTAAATGCATACAGGTGAGCAATGCCTGCATCAGTATCCTGTGCTAAATGCATACGAATGAGCAATGGCTGCATCAGTATCCTGTGCTAAATGCATACAGGTGAGCAATGCCTGCATCAGTATCCTGTGCTAAATGCATACAGGTGAGCAATGCCTGCATCGGTATCCTATGCTAAATGCATACAGGTGAGCAATGGCTGCATCGGTATCCTGTGCTAAATGCATACAGGTGAGCAATGCCTGCATCAGTACCCTGTGTTAAATGCATACAGGTGAGCAATGGCTGCATCAGTATCCTGTGCTAAATGCATACAGGTGAGCAATGGCTGCATCAGTATCCTGTGCTAAATGCATACAGGTGAGCAATGCCTGCATCAGTATCCTGTGCTAAATGCATACAGGTGAGCAATGCCTGCATCAGTATCCTGTGCTAAATGCATACAGGTGAGCAATGCCTGCATCGGTATCCTGTGCTAAATGCATACAGGTGAGCAATGCCTGCATCAGTATCCTGTGCTAAATGCATACAGGTGAGCAATGCCTGCATCAGTATCCTGTGCTAAATGCATACAGGTGAGCAATGCCTGCATCGGTATCCTGTGCTAAATGCATACAGGTGAGCAATGGCTGCATCGGTATCCTGTGCTAAATGCATACAGGTGAGCAATGCCTGCATCAATACCCTGTGTTAAATGCATACAGGTGAGCAATGGCTGCATCAGTATCCTGTGCTAAATGCATACAGGTGAGCAATGACTGCATCAGTATACTGTGCTAAATGCATACAGGTGAGCAATGCCAGCATCAGTGTCCTGTGCTAAATGCATACAGGTGAGCAATGCCTGCATCAGTGTCCTGTGCTAAATGCATACAGGTGAGCAATGGCTGCATTGGTATCCTGTGCTAAATGCATACAGGTGAGCAATGGCTGCATCAGTACCCTGTGCTAAATGCATACAGGTGAGCAATGCCTGCATCAGTATCCTGTGCTAAATGCATACAGGTGAGCAATGACTGTATTACATTCATGCAGTGCTGGTCGTAATGGAAAAATCTACGCTTACGGATCATTACGCGTAATTTTACGCTATTACGCATTACGCAATTACGGTTCCAAGCAAAGGAAATTATCTACAGTTCATCACCGTAATTACGCGTTAATTTACGCAGTTACGTGTAAGGATACCGTAATGTAGACGCTTACGCTACGATGTTACGCGTAGTGCCGTAATACCCATTAATGCGTACTTTTTTACGCATACGGACGATCTGTACCCAATAGCCGTCAATGTGATAGCTATTGCGTACACATCATTCGTATTCGTCAAGACGTACGCTTATATACTGAAGGGCGGGAGAAGATACTATTGGTTGCTTAGGATTTTGACTGATTGGCTAGTCTTAGAAAAGGGGAGTTTTGATGTTCGTAATTACGCGTAAAATTACGCATAAGTCTTCATAAAATTACGCATACCTAGCAATTACGGTAGACAGCATAATTACGATACCACTTTACTGCTTACGCGTAAATACTTACGCGTAAGACCGTAAGTTACGCGTAAATTTGCATTGAATTAGGGTGCGTAATTACGCTCATGCGTAATTTCGCCCCAGCACTGCATTCATGTGCTAGATGCATAAAATGAACGTTGGCTGCATTACCTTCATGTGCTAGATGCATACTAATGAACTTTGGCTGCATTACCTTCATGTGCTACATGCATACTAATGAACTTTGGCTGCATTACCTTCAGGTGCTACATGCATACTAATGAACTTTGGCTGCATTACCTTCATGTGCTACATGCATACTAATGATTTTTGGCTGCATTACCTTCATGTGCTACATGCATACTAATGAACTTTGGCTGCATTACCTTCATGTGCTACATGCATACTAATGAACTCTGGCTGCATGCATACTAACGAACTGTGGCTGCATTACCTTCATGTGCTACATGCATACTAATGAACTTTGGCTGCGTTACTTTCACATGCAAAATGCTTACAGATGAACTATGGCTGCATTACTTTCATGTGCAAGATGCATACAAATGAACTATGGCTGCATTACTTTCATGTGCAAGATGCATACAAATGAACTATGGCTGCATTACTTGAACTATGGCTGCATTAGTTCCTGTGCTAAATGCATGCAGGTGTGCAATGGCTGCATGAGTTACCTGCCTGTCTGTCCTTTTCTTCCCTGCTTTCTATCTGCTTCTATCTCCTTCCATCCTTTCTCCCTCACCTCCTGGTTGGAGTAGTCTCATGGTTTGGTAAATGCCGGTTTTCTGCATTCTGCAGTGGCAGGACAGGATGTATTGGTGGGCAGTGTTCACTAGTGTTGGGCGAACAGTGTTCGCCACTGTTCGGGTTCTGCAGAACATCACCCTGTTCGGGTGATGTTCGGGTTCGGCCGAACACCTGATGGTGTTCGGCCAAACTGTTCGGCCATATGGCCGAACTAAGAGCGCATGGCCGAACGTTACCCGAGCGTTCGGCTAGCGCTGTGATTGGCCGAACGGGTCACGTGTAGTGTTGGGCGAACATCTAGATGTTCGGGTTCGGGCCGAACATGGCCGAACTCCGAACATAATGGAAGTCAATGGGGACCCGAACTTTTGTGCTTTGTAAAGCCTCCTTACATGCTACATACCCCAAATTTACAGGGTATGTGCACCTTGGGAGTGGGTACAAGAGGAAAAAAAATTTAGCAAAAAGAGCTTATAGTTTTTGAGAAAATCGATTTTAAAGTTTCAAAGGGAAAACTGTCTTTTAAATGCGGGAAATGTCTGTTTTCTTTGCACAGGTAACATGCTTTTTGTCGGCATGCAGTCATAAATGTAATACATATAAGAGGTTCCAGGAAAAGGGACCGGTAACGCTAACCCAGCAGCAGCACACGTGATGGAACAGGAGGAGGGTGGCGCAGGAGGAGAAGGCCACGCTTTGAGACACAACAACCCAGGCCTTGCATGAGGACAAGAAGCGTGCGGATAGCAATTTGCATTTTGTCGCCATGCAGTCATAAATGTAATACAGATGAGAGGTTCAATAAACAGGGACCGGAAACGCTAACCCATCACAGATGTTCATTGTTCATGTTACTTGGTTGGGGTCCGGGAGTGTTGCGTAGTCGTTTCCAATCCAGGATTGATTCATTTTAATTTGAGTCAGACGGTCTGCATTTTCTGTGGAGAGGCGGATACGCCGCCGATCTGTGACGATGCCTCCGGCAGCACTGAAACAGCGTTCCGACATAACGCTGGCTGCCGGGCAAGCCAGCACCTCTATTGCGTACATTGCCAGTTTGTGCCAGGTGTCTAGCTTCGATACCCAATAGTTGAAGGGTGCAGATGGATTGTTCAACACAGCTACGCCATCTGACATGTAGTCCTTGACCATCTTCTCCAGGCGATCGGTGTTGGAGGTGGATCTGCACGCTTGCTGTTCTGTGTGCTGCTGCATGGGTGTCAGAAAATTTTCCCACTCCAAGGACACTGCAGATACCATTCCCTTTTGGGCACTAGCTGCGGCTTGTGTTGTTTGCTGCCCTCCTGGTCGTCCTGGGTTTGCGGAAGTCAGTCTGTCGGCGTACAACTGGCTAGAGGAGGGGGAGGATGTCAATCTCCTCTCTAAAGTCTCCACAAGGGCCTGCTGGTATTCTTCCATTTTGACCTGTCTGGCTCTTTCTTCAAGCAGTGTTGGAACATTGTGTTTGTACCGTGGATCCAGAAGGGTATAAACCCAGTAATTGGTGTTGTCCAGAATGCGCACAATGCGTGGGTCACGTTCAATGCAGTCCTAGGCCGAAGAGGTCATAGCCTAGGGTCACAAAACCTGTTTATTTGGGCAATTTCAATGGTGGCGAGTCTGACGTACATAAATCGCAGCAATGGCCGTTAGCAACGTCTGAATCTCACGAAATGTCTCATGCAGGTAGAAGACATATTGTTAGACTTGGGCTCCAAAGATGGGTTCCCTACATCTCTGCAAACCAGAGTTACAGGGCTCCAAATTTGGTAAAATCCCCCATAGGCTTTCATTGGGCCTCCTATTTACAGTTCCAAAATCTCACATCTTTTCAAAGGGCAATTACTCAGCAGTGGCAAATTTTCTAGCATTGTAGGGACCCTTAGGGGGAACATGACTGGTGAGTTTCGGGCCCCTAGGCCAAAGAGGTCATAGCCTAGGGTCACAAAAACCTGTTTATTTGGGCTATTTCAATGGTAGTGATGGTGACGTACATAAATCGCAGCAATGGCCGTTAGCAAAGTCTGAATCTCACGAAATGTCTCATGCAGGTAGAAGACATATTGTTAGACTTGGATTCCAAAGATGGGGTCCCTACATCTCTGCAAACCAGAGTTACAGGGGTCCAAAATTGGTAAAATCCCCCATAGGCTTTCATTGGGCCTCCTATTTACCGTTCCAAAATCTCACACCATTTCAAAGGGCAATGGCTCAGCAGTGGCAAAACTCACCAGTCATGATCCCCCTAAGGGTCCCTACAATGCTAGAAAATTTGGTACTGCTGAGCCATTGCCCTTTGAAAAGATGTGAGATTTTGGAAAGTGAAATAGGGAGGCAATGAAATCCTATGGGGGATTTTACCAATTTTGGACCCCTGTAACTCTGGTTTGCAGAGATGTAGGGACCCCATCTTTGGAATCCAAGTCTAACAATATGTCTTCTACCTGCATGAGACATTTCGTGAGATTCAGACGTTGCTAGCACCGGTCCCTTTTCCTGGAACCTCTTATATGTATTACATTTATGACTGCATGCCGACAAAAAGCATGTTACCTGTGCAAAGAAAACAGACATTTCCCGCATTTAAAAGACAGTTTTCCCTTTGAAACTTTAAAATCGATTTTCTCAAAAACTATAAGCTCTTTTTGCTAATTTTTTTTTCCTCTTGTACCCACTCCCAAGGTGCACATACCCTGTAAATTTGGGGTATGTAGCATGTAAGGAGGCTTTACAAAGCACAAAAGTTCGGGTCCCCATTGACTTCCATTATGTTCGGAGTTCGGGTCTAACACCCGAACATCGCGGCCATGTTCGGCCTGTTCGGCCCGAACCCGAACATCTAGATGTTCGCCCAACACTAGTGTTCACGAGCGTGCGGGTGTATGTATAGCACGCACGCGCGAGTGTGCACTTCTTTATATAGGCCAGTAGCTTTTTCCTGTCTGCCCGTACTTGGGTGATGTTGCAACCATCTTGGTTGTGGGCAGCTTTCTTCTGAGCATGCTCACAGCCTCATGGATTTTTTTAAGGAGTGTATAGCTTAGAGAAATGTTGCTATTTTAAAGTTGCAGGGACGCTGCTAATACTCCTGTGAGAAGTCATTTTCTCCCAAGGGATTAATTTACTCTTCTTAAAGGTATCGTACAACAATATCCGAAAATCATTTTTTTTTTTTTGTATAAAACTTACTCTTACTATTTGACTCTTGCAGCCTATTCCTGCTGGAAATATGGCACGCAGCTCTAAAGACCAGACAAAAGCCCATAGAAAGGGGACTCTAGGGCGAACTTTAAAAAAAAAGGGGGGGGGGTCATTGGGTGTTACAAGTACGAAATTGTATTCCAATACAGCCCCTCTTGACCTAATAACACTGAAGATTGACGTTCTCCAGAAAGTTCATGACATCGTCGGCATTCACACTCTTCATGAAGATATTCTGAATCTGATCACAGGAGGCATTGTCTGAATAAAGAGAATTCTAGAAGATCTCCATCCTCAAGATCGAATTGTCATTCTAGATCCCGGTTGACTCGGCACACTCCGCCTCCACTCTTCTCCAACCTCTCTACAGGAAAATCGGCTTACTGGAGGTGTGGAAGAATGGCGATGCCGGATAAGAATATTTGTGTGAATTGTTATACTGAAAATTCTGAAGACCAATCTGAAGATTTCTTTCAAATATCACATCTTTATGAAGCAAGCAGTAAGACGGGAAATACGTTCTCAAGCACCAGTTGCAGTTCTGTCAACTTCACAGAGTGATAGATCTTTCCAAGTTGATTCTAAACAAGAGGTTGGTTCTGAAACAGAAGGTAATGGTATTTTCCACTAAAGAATCTTTTTACAGTGGAAAGAACCAGAAGATCCTTCCATAGAAGTAGGTAAATTATTATCCACATCTTACCGAGGTTGGACTTGCCTTTCCTTTAATGAAAGAAATCAGAAGAGTGATTCCTGAAGAAAGAAGCAAAGTCGATAATAAACAGGAGGAAAATCTGGAGATATTCCTCAAGATAGAAGACTCAAAGATTTGTACAGAGAAATCCGTTCCAGCAAAGATTCAGGAATTTCTGTTCCTATAAGGCCCGGTTCACATTAGCGTTCGCTGTTTGGATTTGCCTGATCGGATCCGGACCGTATACTGTACAAACGGAACGGACGTTCCGCATAGCAATGCAAAGTCTATGCGGCCGTTCACACGCGTCCGTTCCGTCCGGACCGGATCCGGACTCCGGACAATTTTCCAACATGCTCTATTTTTCAGTCCGGATCATCCGGCCGACGCACCCGGACCGGAGCCTGACTGCACCATCCGTGCATAGAAACCAATGGGAAATGGAAAGCACAGAACACACTGGCTATAAAAACCTGATGTTCTACCCCACTTCCTATGCGTTTTCTAGCGGCCATTTTGGATGGGGACACATGGGCCCAGCATTTCTGGAGTGGAGCAGCAGTGACTTGTGCTGGAGCTGTATGGCAGTATGTCGGACGTGGAGGTGAGGCCCTACACAGCGGAGGACCTGATTCTACATGTGCACCTTCTGCTGACCTCCCAGACCCCAACAATATTTATATAGTTTGTATCTTTTTTACCAAACGGATCCGGATCGCAGCCGTATCAATACGTATGCAAACGGACCGGATCCGGATCCAGATCCGGTCCGGTCATCCGGTCCGTTCTTTACAGAAACGCAAGTGTGAACGGGGCCTAACCCAGATAAGAATTTTTAAAAAATGGCAAATTTCTCATTCAGCCCTCTCTCTAAGGCAGTCAAGATTGGTCCAGCTAATCGACAAGCCCAAGGAAGGTTCTTTTGGGTCCCCATCCATCCACGCTTCTGGGGGCGGGGTTTCAGGCCAACTCGAGTGTTATCGGTGGAGATTTAAATCACTCTGCAAGATATGTTTATGCCTACCTGTCTACCATCATCCAGAGAGAAAAGTCTGTCGTCTTCAATATGCCAAACAATTAATAGTGCAAGATGCAGTACTGGAGGTACCTCGCTCACAGAGAGGCAAAGGGATGTACTCTCCTCTGTTCTGCAAGAAAACAGGAGTTTGGCAATTGGAGTTTTGACAATTTTGATCCATTCATCCTCTGGACGTGTCATGCTCTTTAAAAAGATTTCTGCAGATCACAGAATCTTTCAGACAGTCAACCCATCTCCTGTTAGTTTCTTCTGGTTACAGAAAAGGTTAAGAAGCACCTTACAGGATGTTAGCGGCTTGGATTCGGGAATTCATCTGCTGTGTGTATAAGGCTAAGGCCTGCCTGGCCAGACATTCGCTCACTCAACCAGAAGTGTAACTTCATCGTGGGCATTTCTTGCCGGTGTGTCTGCAGCCACAATCTATAAAGCTGCATGGTCCTCGACATTTGCTTTTGTTGAATATTAGAGTTGACCCTTCAGTCCTTAGCTCTTCAAATGTGGGAAAATCAATCATTTCTTATCCTACTAATGTTAAAAAATAGTGTTCCTTTACCCTCCCTGTTTGTTCTTGCTAGTTAAATCCCATAGTATGCTGCCATGGAAGCACCAGGGAAACAGGAAAATTAATACTTACCTATCGGAAATGTTCCTTTCCTGGTGCATTTCCATGGCAGCATACGAACCCACCCTCAAAACAGGGAGGACTATAGTTACTAGAATACTGGTGGGTGATACTCTCAACAAATTTATAGTTATGGTGTCCAATAGGGTTCAGGGGCGGGGCCACAACCCATAAATGCACCAGGAAAGGAACATTTCCGATAGGTAAGTATTCATTTTCCTGTATTATAATATAAATTTCATTATATGGCCGGCATGCCAGCTCATAGCCAGTGCCCCACTACAGGGTTTTCTGTGAGTTCTAGTGTCCACTTTATGAGTCAAGTTATTACTTGCCAGGCTTCTGTCTACACTGGCTTAGCTAAGGAGCTCTGGGTCCCGGTGCAAACTTTACACTGGGCCCCCCAAGCACTCTATACATAACAATTGATATGGCGCACCAAAACCTGCCAATGGCAACTACAGTGTCAGAGGTGCAAGAAGGTGTTAATGATCCCTACTATTCAAAGTATCTATAGAAGTGATGGGCGAACAGTGTTCGCCACTGTTCGGGTTCGCCCGGATTTTGGCCTGTTCGGGTTCGGTTCGGCACCCCCCGAACACCTCACGGTGTTCGGGAGGGTGCTCGGGCACGCTGCCCGAACCCGAACAGGCCTTTTGTGTTCCGCCGAACACAGCCGTGTCCGGCCGAACAAAGCCCCCTATAGAGTCCCAGCATAAAGGGAGAGCATGCCCTGAGCGCGGGGGGGAGTCGGAAATACACGTACACATCATCGCGGTACTTCTGCTCTCTCTTGACGCGACTTACAAATGTAAACAGGAAGTGCGTCAGAGAGAGGGCGGAAGTACCAGATGGTACTAGCGCCTGTGATCGCCGGCTGCCCGCTTCCTGTCCTCTTCCTTGCCAGCCTGCTACAGGTACTTTGGGGGACTTCTATTTAATTTTATAGGGTCCAGCAGAAGGGAGAGCTTAGCGGGGAGGGGTGGGGGGCATTTCCGACCGCCCCCCCCCCCCCCCCCCCCCCGCGCTCGGGGCATGCTCTCCCTTTATGCTGGGACCCTATAGGGGCCCCAAAGGGACATGTTCGGGTTGGGTTCGGGGTTTGGCCCGAACATGCCGAATATCGGGGGCATGTTCGGCCGCACCCCCCCCCCGAACCCGAACATCTGGATGTTCGCCCATCACAGAGAGCTAATACTGTGGTTGAGGAAGGGCCTCTCAGGGCCCCTCTAGCCCATGGGCCCCGGTGCAGCTGCAACATATGCACCCCCTATTGCTACGCCACTATCATCAGAGGCAGAGTCTATAAATGTAATACTGAGTATGATTATTAACATAAAGGAAAAAAAGAGGCTAAAACAAAGTCCAGACCTTCCAAAAATCAATAAAGCAACCAAACAATATTTGAAGTAAATGGATAACCATAAAAAAATCATACCACATTGACATTTTTCCATGAATAGCAACATTTTGCTTCCGAAGACAAGACAAAGAGGAAAAAAAATTGCCTCAGTTTTATCTCAAGATTCTGTAATTTTAAGAAAAAAATATGACCATAAACCAAAATGAAAAGAGCTACGTTCCCTTATTATTTACCACAATTCACCAAGTTTGGGGACTTTGGTCTTGCAGTGAAACTAGTTCACAGCAACAGTAGAATAGCAGTATGTATAAGCCAATATTAAAGGGAGTCTGAAGTGAATCCGCTATAATAATCTCCCTGTGTCCGTAACGCTGTCCCTGTATAGCGTTGTCCGTGCTGAACTGCTGTGCGCATGTGCGCAGCATGGACAACGCTACACGGGGACAGGAGGATGGAACCAGGGAGCTGAGCGGGCGGCGTGTGAGTGGGTGGCCGGATGCGCGGCGGGTCGGCGGGCAGCCGGGCGGTGCGGCGGGTGCGCGCTTGGCGGTCGCGCGCTTGGCGGTCGCGCGGTATGGCGGCGGCGGGTGTGCGGTGGGTCACCGTGCCGCCGGGTGCAGAGTAATGCGTAGGGAAGCGCAATACACATCTACTCACCTCCCTGGTTCCAATCGCCGCCGGTCTCCTCCTCTTGCATAGCCGCTGATACACACTCTGCTTCCTGTTTAGCAGGAAGCAGCGTGTGTATCAGCGTCTATGCAGAGATGAGACCAGCGGCGAGTGAGCGGCGATTGGAACCAGGGAGGTGAGTAGTTGTATACAGCGCTTCCCTGCGCATTACTCTACAGTCTGGAGGGGGGAGCACAGAGGGCGGCCCGGGGAGAGGAAGGGAGGGAGAGGTCGGGCTGCCCTCACCGTGGCTGTGGCTCCCTCTTCCATTATGGGGGGCACCTACCTAATACTGGGGGGCAGCTACCTATCTAACTTATACTGGGGGCCAACGACCTAATCTAACCTATACTGGGGGGCAGCTACCTATCTAACCTATAATGGGGGGCACCTACCTAATCTAACCTTTACTGGGAGGGCAGCTACCAATCTAACCTATAATCGGGGGCACCTACCTAATCTAACCTATACTGGGGGGGCAGCTACCTATCTAACCTATACTGGGGGGCAGCTACCTTTCTATCCTATACTGGGGGGCACCTACCTAATCTAACCTATACTGGGGGGCAGCTACCTATCTAACCTATACTGGGGCCACCTACTTATCTAACCTGTATTGGGGGCACCTACCTAGCTTCGCGGTTTTTTTAGGGGGAGGGGGTCGGTAAATTATCCGCAACGGGTGTCAAATACCCTAGCTATGCCCCTGGACCTAGAGCCAGTTTTTAAATGGGCTTAGGTCTGCTAGTCTATATATATATAAAATCGGATGTATGTGTGTGTGTGTGCGTGTATGTATGTGCCGCGATCACGCAAAAACAGCTTGACCGATTTGAACGAAACTTGGTATATAGATCCCTTACTACCTGGGATGATATGTTCTGGGGGTCTCGTGTCCCCCCTGCACACCTGAGCGGAGCTACAAACAGCAAATCAGATTTCACCCATTCATGTCAATGGAAAAAATTTAAAAGGCTGCCATTCTCACAGTAATCAAGCCAGAGTCCCCACACTTGGCACAGTTGGTCATTTGGTGACCGAGGTTACAAATCCAGGAAAAGTGGGTGGTGCATAAAACAGCCAATCAAATTTCAGCCATTCATTTTAAATGGGAAAATGTAAACTGCAGCCTTTCTTACACTGTTAATCGCAGGGTTTTCAAACTTGGTCACTGGGCGAATGAGATTAAGATTCAGGAAAGTGGGTGGAGCCTACAGCAGTCAATCAAAACTCACCTTTTGATTTTTAAGGGGAATATTTACATTGCTGCCATTCATACACTCTTAATGGCAGTGGCCTCAAATCTAGTACAGTCAGTCACTGGGAGACTGGGGTTTCAATTTTGCAAAGGGAGCGGGCTAAAAACAGCCAATCAGATTTGTTTAATTTTAATGGTAGAATGCAATTTATTGATGCCAAAGACCCCACAGCTCATAAACTTGGTCATTGAGTGACTGTATGTCAAGGTTAGAAATAGTGGGCGGAGCCAAAAACAACTAACTTTTTACAAGGGAAAATATAAATTGCAGCTATTCTTACACTGTTAATGGCAGGGTGCTCAAACTTGACACAGTTGGTCACTGGGGACTTGGATTAATATTCGGAAAAGTAGGTGGAGCCTACAAGAGCCAATCAAAATTCACCTATTGATTTTCAAGGGGAATATTGAAACTGCTGTCATTCTTACACTGTTAATGGCAGAGGCCTCAAACCTGCAGTCGGTCATCAAGTGACTGGGGTTTAAATTCACTAAAGGGGCGGAGCCACAAACAGCCAATCAGATTTGCTTTTCTGGATAAACTGCTTCCATTCACACAATTTTGATACCAGGAACCCAAAAGCTCACAAACTTGGTCATTGAGTAGTGACTGTGTGTCAAGGTTACAAAAAGTGGGTGGAGTCAAAAACAGATTTTTCTGGGAAATTGTAAACTGCAGCCCTTCTTCACTGTTAATGGCAGGGTTCTAAAACTTTGCACAGCTGGTTACTGGGTGACTGGGATTAATATTCAGAAAAGTGGGTGGAGCCTAAAAAAGGCAATCAAAATCACTTGTTGATTTTCAAGGGGATTATTAAAATTGCTGCCATTCTTGCACTGGTAATAGCAGATGCCTCAAACCTGCTACAGTTGGTCATTGGAGCTCAAATGCAGAAAAGGGGACAGAGCCACAAACAGTGAATCAGTTTTGTTTCATTTCATGGGAAAATAAAAATTATTGATGCCAAGGACCCCAAAGCTCACAAACTTGGGCATTGAGTGACTGTGTGTCCAGGTTACAAAAAGTGGGTGGAACCAAAAACAAATTTCACTGGGAAAATGTAGACTGCAGTCTTTCTTACACTGATTATGGCAGGGTTCCCAAACTTTACCCAGATGGTCACTGGGTGACTGAGATTAATATTCAGAGAAGTGGGTGGAGCCTATAACAGCCAATCAAAATTCACCTGTTGATTTTCAATGGGAATATTTAAATTGCTGCCATTTTTACACTGGTAATAGCAGATGTCTCAAACCTGCTACAGTTGGTCATTGATTGACTGGGGTCAAATGCTGGAGAGGGGGCGCAGCCACAAACAGCCAATCTGATTTGTTTAATTTCTATGGGAATATACAAATTATTGATGCTAAAGACCAGTGGCGTAGCTACAAACCTCTGGGCCCCGATGCGGAATCTGGATGTGGGCCCCCCACGGCAACAACAGCCCCCCCTCCCCCGGCAACACCCGACGCACACACATATCCGAATCCCTATAGCCAGCTATAGGTCCCCCCAGTATAGGTAGCCAGGCATAGGTACGCAGGTATAGTTGCCCCCGGTATAGGTTAGCCAGGTAGGTGCCTCCAGCATAGGTAGCCAGTATAGTTGCCCCCAGTATAGGTTAGATAGGCAGGCGCCGCCAGTACAGGTTAGCTAGGTGGGTGCCTCTAATATAGGTAGCCAGAATAGTTGCCCCCAGCATAGGTTAGATAGGTAGGTGCCCCCAGTATAGGTTAGTTAGGTAGGTGCCTCCAATATAGGTAGCCAGTATAGTTGCCACCTGTATAGGCTAGCTAGGTGCCCCGAATACAGGTTAGACAATTAAGTGCCCCCAGGTTAGATAGGGAGGTGCCCCCCAGTATAGGTTAGATTAGGTAGCTGCCCCCCAGTATAGGTTAGATGAGGTAGGTGCCCCCCAGGATAGGTTAGGTAGCTGCCCCCCAGGATAGATTAGGTAGCTTTCCCCCAGGATAGGTTAGAGTAGGTAGCTGCCCCCCCGGATAGGTTAGAGTAGGTAGCTGCCCGCCAGGATAGGTTAGGTAGGTAGCTGGCCCCCCAGGATAGGTTAGGTAGGTAGCTGGCCCCCCCAGGATAGGTTAGGTAGGTAGCTGGCCCCCCAGGATAGGTTAGGTAGGTAGCTGGCCCCCCAGGATAGGTTAGGTAGGTAGCTGGCCCCCCAGGATAGGTTAGGTAGGTAGCTGGCCCCCCAGGATAGGTTAGGTAGGTAGCTGGCCCCCCAGGATAGGTTAGGTAGGTAGCTGGCCCCCCAGGATAGGTTAGGTAGGTAGCTGGCCCCCCAGGATAGGTTAGGTAGGTAGCTGCCCCCCAGGATAGGTTAGGTAGGTAGCTGGCCCCCCAGGATAGGTTAGGTAGGTAGCTGGCCCCCCAGGATAGGTTAGGTAGGTAGCTGGCCCCCCAGGATAGGTTAGGTAGGTAGCTGGCCCCCCAGGATAGGTTAGGTAGGTAGCTGGCCCCCCAGGGTAGGTTAGGTAGGTAGCTGCCCCCCAGGATAGGTTAGGTAGGTAGCTGGCCCCCCAGGGTAGGTTAGGTAGGTAGGTAGGTCGCTAGCTGCCCTCTCCCTCCCTTCCTCTCCCCCTCAGATGCAGAGTGCGCAGCGCACGGAAGCGCTGTAGGCGGAACTCACCTCCGTCCCTGCGCCGCTGGTCTCCTCCCGCTCTGTATAGATGTTGTTACACACTGCTTCCTGTTTAGCCGGAAGCAGTGTGTAACAGCAGATCTATGCAGAGCGGGAGGAGACCAGCGGCGCTTGGAACGCAGGCAGGTGAGTTCTGCCTACAGCGCTTCCGTGCGCCGCGCACTCTGCATCTGAGGGGGGGGGGGGCCCGGGGAGAGGTCGGGCTGCCCTCCCCACGGCTGCAGCTCCCCCTCCCAATAACGCACGCAGGGATCTCCGAGTCCAAACGGACATGGGCCCCCCGGGCCCCTCCCCCGCCTCTTCAGGAGCCGGGCCCGGTCGCCGAGGCGACCGTTGCGACCACAGGCCCTACGCCCCTGCTAAAGACCCCAAAGCTCACAAACTTGGTCATTGAGTGTTTGTGTGTTAGGGTTAGAAAAAAATAGGGGGAACCATCACCAGTCAAATACATACCTGAGCAACGCCGGGTCATCAGTGGGTGGAGACAAATACAAATTTCACTGGGAAAATGTAAACTGCAGCCATTCTTACACTGTTAATGGTAGGGTTCTTAAACTTTGCACAGTTGGTCACTCAGTGAATGGGATTAATATTCAGAAAAGTGGGTGGAGCCTATAAAAGTGAATAAAGCTTCACCTATTGCTTTTCAAGAGAATATTTACATTTCTGCCATTCTTGCACTGTTAATGGCACAGGCCTCAAACCTGGTACAGTTAGTCATTGGGTGACTGGGGTTCAAATTCAGAAAAGGGGGTGGAGCCACAAACAGTCCATCAGATTTTTCCATTTCAATGCAAATTATTGATGCCAAAGACCACAAAGCTCACAAACTTGGACATTGAGTAATTGTGTGTTAGGGTTAGAAAAAGTGGGTGGAGCCAACACCAGCCAAATACATACCCGGGCAATCAGCTAGTATTAAAATAAAAAACAGATACTCACCTTAGGAGAGGGAAGGCTCTAGGTCCTATAGAACCTTCCCATTCTCCTGCATATCCACATTGCCCTGCAGGCTCCCCGTTATTGGTTGTGGACTGCTCTCTTCCGTGTTGGGGACACTTCAACAGTCTTTGGAGGCACTCAGGCTCCGTACAGCGCAGTGCAGAGTTGCCGGTCTTCGGGAGCCCGAGTGCCTACGAAGACTGGCAAAGTCTACCGCGGTGGGAGATTCAAACTGAGCAACCTGCAGTGGAACAAGGAGACCGGCAGGAGACCAGGAGGGCTCTATAGGACCCAGAGCCTTCCCTCTCCTTAGGTATCTTTTTTATTTTAAAATTGGCTTCAGACTTGCTTTAAGCATGAACATGTACTCAACCACCATCAGGATAAGCAATTGCCCTGTAGGCAGTACAATGTCTCGCCTGTCGCCTCAGATTAAATATCAGCCAGATCAACCTGTGATAGGCTGGAATATAGAGTCCTAACGTTTGTAGTTACCTGTTTGTATTCTTTCTCCCATTTCAATCCAGAGTTTTCTGCAGATAAATGTGTAGAGTCTCCAGTTTAGCTGGGCAACCTATGGGATGACCTCTGTATGGGGCGACCCAGCATCTCATATATAAAGACTATCCTGGCCACAACTGTTTGGCGTTCAGGAAGGAAGCTCGGCTTACATATACTTGGCAAATTTTAAAAACCAGACAAACCGGATGAGAAATAAACAATGACTATGAATTGTATAGTCAACCCACCATTGACCAAACAAATATTTTGAAACTCATCCAGATTTACGACACATGGATTACTGGTTAACTTTTTATAGGTTTTCTCGACCCATAATTGTCTTGAGTTTAGAACCATGTCTGCGCCACCTTTGTCTTCTCAACAAACGGTAAAAAGAGTGGCACTCACTGCAGAGGGGACTGGCGTGCCTTAGTCTTAAATGACCCTGACACCTTGGGATCCAAGAAGTAGAGATGGCCCAAACGGTTTGCCGGCAAATGGTTCCAAGCGAACTTCCGGTGGTTCACGTTTACCATCCAAGGCGAACTTTTCCGGAAGTTCGGTTCTCCACCATAGTGCACCATTACGGTCAACTTTGACCCTCTACATCACAGTCAGCAGGCACATTGTAGCTAATCAGGCTACACTCTCTCCTGGAGCCACTCCCTACCTTATATAAGGCAGGCTCCGCTGGCCATTACACTCACTCGTGTGCCTGCAATAGTGAGAGAAGGGACAGTTGCTGGCAGACTCTCATAGGGAAAGATTAGTTAGGCAGTTATAGGCTTGTTAGCTTGCTCCTGGCTGATTCTTATTGCTAAAATAGCACCCCACAACAGCTCTTTTGAGAGCTAATCTTGTTCTTGTGATCTTTTTTTTTGTGTGTGTGTGTTCCACTGACACTGGTGTTGAATAGACAGCCTTGCTAATTCATACTGTGTGTGTGCCACTGCCCGGCCCAGCACATTCAGTGACTACCTGTGTGTGTGACAGCAGGTGCACATTGTAATACCCATCACTGCATATACCTACCTGTTGTGTTGCGTGCACCCACCTCATCACTGCATATACCTACCTGTTGTGTTCAGTGAACCCACCTCATCACTGCATATACCTACCTGTTGTGTTCAGTGCACCCACCTACCTACGTGAGTGCACGCAGTGTGATATACACCTACCTACGTGAGTGCACGCAGTGTGATATACACCTACCTACGTGAGTGCACGCAGTGTGATATACCACTCCGTGCATACCTGTTAACTACACCTGTGTGACTGCACATTGTATTAATCAAGTCAGTGCATACCTTTCACTTCATCCCCCCTGTCACGGACGATTGCGGGGACGCAGGCGCGTCCTGGAACCGCCCGTGAAGAAAAGAACGATCGCACTCGATTCCTGCATCAAGTGCGCCTCAGATCAATAGAACCAAGATTTGACGTGCAGTATCCCTCTGCTTAGGAACAGCTGGGAAATCTGTCTTAGCTGAAATGACAGCCTGGGGGGAAGGTGTTAATTAGCTTGGACATATTCCCTGTGGAAGGCACAATTTCCCTTTTGGCTCTGGGAACCAGGTGACACTTAGCTGATCTCATGGAGATGTTAATTAACCAAAGGATGCCTAGGTGCAGCCAAGCAGGCTACGAATCCACGGGAGGTCTGGACACTCTGCTCTCTGCTAAAGATCAAAGGAAAGTCAGCTGTTAGCAGCTAGAACACAACCTCAGTCCCATGGCATAATCCATAACTTCCCAGATCTGTAATATTTCTGGGGTTCCTGAGATGGCCGCTTCACCAAACATGGGGGAAGTGTAGCATGAGCCCCGGTGCTGGTTCTGAGGAAGTTTCAGAACCTTCGGAGGTAAGGACTGCCAGCTAGGCAGTTTCAAAGTGCCCTGATGATACCACAGGGGTCCCACCCCTCATGTCTGGTATCAGGGCGCTGGGTAAATCGAGACAGACCTGAAAATGTTAATAAATCTGCCCTGACCTGTACGGTTCTGTGAGATAGAGCCCATATATGGGTAGATATGATTTCTAGCCCCAGTACAAGGGGAGGGCTCATCTCATCTTTGAAGGGGGTGTATGGCTCCCCGCCCTCACTCCCTCCTACTGAAGCAGGGGCATAAGAATGGCTGAGGACCCAAACTCAGTGTCCTCCACACTGAACCATCTTGCACTCATCAGATGCCAGCTTGAGGATATGCTGGCATCCACCTGGTCTGAACTCTGAACTCTGGACTTTGAAACCAAGAACTTTATGATTCTTCCCACAATAAGGACATCTTTCCAGGAACTAAGTATTTTTCTCCCTTCTTTTATTTTTCATACTGGCTATTACTGTTTTAGTAATTGTTGATTTTCATAATTGTCTGTATATATTAATTATTTATATTGCGTGAATAAACGACTTTCCCCAAGTCATTCACTGTTTCGCTACCCTGCTTATCAGCACACACAGAAATGATCCCGGGTCTCTGAAGATACGCTACTGTTTGTTTGTTGTTGGCTAGGCAGAATATCGTGTTTAACCGTTTTATTCGCAGGATTAGTCAGTCAGTTAGTGGGCCCCACGGTCCCATAGTAACCGCGGTGGTGGCAGTTTACTCTGAACCAGTAGGTGACGTTGTAATTACTCGTGTCTCACAGGCTCCCTTCTGAGTTGTCTGCGGCTAATTCTTAACGGTTCCTGCGCATTGACTGCGACCAGAGTTCGCACGATCTGTGCGCTGGCACCGTTTAGAAGGCTAAGTGCGGTCAGCCACTGAGGGCTCCTGTGACAGTGTTAGGCAGCGGGTGGGACCTGTGTTGTGCTGAAAGTATCTGCGATAGCGCTAGCGCTATCGAGAAACGAACTAATTCGTTGGTGTAGCTGGAAGGCAATATATTTTTTATATATACAGAGAGACTGTGTAGCCAGTACCCCTCCCCAAAAGTTTTATTTTATTTGGCATGGAAATGTCCGGGAACTACAAGCTCATGGCCGTATCCGACCTGGAAAATCTTTGTCAGCTGCGGGGCATTGACACCCTCCGCAGGAACAAACAGGACATGGTAAATGACTTGTTTCAATGGGATACCCAGCAACCGCGGGAGCTGGATGTGTCTGCTGAGGTAGACGCTGCCCCATCTGACTCAAGGCAAGGGGAACCAGAGGCTGAAGATCCTAGGCGTACAGAGGTTGAGCATCCTGCGGGCCCTGTTGCAACAGTTACGCCAGAGACTGTCAGTATGGACCCCAATCCCAGAGTTTCTGAAAGTACTCGCCTGGAACCGGCCAGTACTGGACTGTCCGTTTGTACTGATCCGCTAATGCAGCAGGCATTACAAAAGCTGATGGACACTGACCTGGACAAGTACCTGCAGTACATGCGTGAGGAGCGCCAATCTGCAGAAGCGCGGACAGAGCGCCAAATGCGGGAGGAACGGGAGCGGCAAGCTGCTGCTGCTGCTGCTGCTGCTGAACGCCACGCGGAGAGGGATGCCGCTGAGCGAGAACGGGAGCGCCAACGACAGCATGAGCTAAACATGGCAAAAGTGCAACAGGCCAGCCGGAGTTCACCGCCCAGCCTCCCTGCTGAAGGAGCTGCACCGGGCCGTAAGTGCAAAATTTAAATTTGCTAATATTGAAAAAGACACAGACATTGACTTGTTTTTGCGGTCTTTTGAAAAAGCATGCCGTCAGTATCGTCTGTCCCAAGACCAGTGGGCCAGACATCTGACACCTTTGCTGCGCTACAAAGCGCTTGATGCCTTCGCAGAATTGCCTGCGGAGAAGGATAATGATTATGCTGCTATAAAAGACGCTATCATTACTAAGTACCAGCTGACGCCAGAAGCCTATCGGAAAAAGTTTAGGGCCTGGCAGAAAAAGTCTTCTGATTCGTACCGAGATGTGGCCAGCAGCTTGCTCACCACACTCCGCCAGTGGACACTAGGCCTCACCAAAGGGTCTTATGGCGTCCTGGAGGACTTGATAGTCCTCGAACAATTTCTGAACATTTGCCCTGCTGATGTACGACAGTTTGTGTTAGAACGCAGGCCGGCTTCAGCCACTGTCGCTGCCGACCTTGCTGAGACTTTTGCAACTACCCGGGTGGCTGATACCCGCAGAACTGTCCCATCCAGCTGGAGAGGAGGTCAGCCCAATACCTCGGCAGACCCTCCTGCCCCTGTGAGCCGTCCGCCACAGAGGCCACCCAGCGCAGCTGCTGCACCCAGGCCTGCAGCGCCTGGAGAGGTCACCTGTCACTACTGCCGCCAGCCCGGACACATGAAATTCGACTGTCCGGAGCAGAGACAGACACCACCAGCACCTGGATCATCTGCATCACCTGCACCTCACCCACAGCAGAGGCAACCCGCCAGCGAACCACAGCCTGGATCATCAGATTTTGTCCTGTTTGCCCGAGGAAAGGAAATCCGCGACCGAACCGACCAGCAGCAACTTGTTAGAGTGAACGGCAAAGTTGTCACCGGATTCCGAGACACCGGAGCTGACATCACGTTAGTTCACTCACACCTTGTACCAAAGGAGAGCATCAGCTCCAGCCGATCCCTTGCCCTTACTGGAGTAGAGGGCACCCTTTTCCACATAGCCCACGCAAAAGTGAAGCTGGATTGGGGAGTGGGAGGAGTCCAAGAACGGGTTGTTGGGGTTATGAAGGATCTCCCAGTCCCTGTGTTGCTGGGGACTGATTTGGGCAAGCTTGTGTCCTACTATGAACCTGCCACGACCGCATTGTCGCTCACGGAAGGAGACGGACTCTCCACCCACCACCAGGTACTTTATACACTTGGGGGAGCACCAGGGGGAGGTGGGTTGAATGTGCCCAGTTTAAGGGTACCAGGTTCAATAGTGCCTGCTTCAAAGGCACCTGAGTTTGATGTACAGACTGTCTGTTGTGATGATGCTGTAACTGTACCTGAGTTTACTGTACAACCTGTCTGTAATGAAAAAATGTCTATACCTGTCAATGTCATTACTGCATGCAATGATGATTTGAGTAATGTCCGTCTGTGCCATTCTGACAGTGTACCGGTGCTAGCAGTACCGCGCAGCTGCACTGCTCAGAACCCGAGCTCAGGACAGGTGGAGGGGGTTCCGGCCTCCTCCCCCTCCTCTGACCACAGGGATGAGACCTCTCAGCCGCTGGCCTCGTGTGACATGAGCCAGTTGGCTGAAACTGACAGCGCCGTATTCTCAGCCGCACTACAACGTGACCCAAGCCTGGAGGTGCTCAGGCAGCAAGCCGCTGAGCCCCTCGCAGACGGGGCCGCTTTCAAGGTGTACTGGGAAGGTGGGAGACTGTACAGTGAGTCTGTACAGCCCCCTACAGGTAGATCCCACGCGGATACCAAGTGGCTTGTGGTCCCGAGTGCGTTCAGGGGACATGTGCTGAAATCCGCACATGGTAATCCTCTGACAGGGCACTCGGGTGTCCGCAAGACACTCGCCGGTATTCGGAACCAGTTTTATTGGCCCCGGATGAACAGGGATGTAGCAAACTACTGCGGGGCATGTGCCGTCTGTCAGGAGCTGGGAAGGTCCAGGGATTCCCGCGGGGTTCCCTTAGGTCCACAGCCACTCAGCAGGGGAACCCTGCGTGGGCTGGCTGTTGACCTAACCAACCCACTGCCCGTTGTCAGCAGTCCCGGCAGACACCACGTCCGACTGCAGTGGCGCAAACGCCCTGTCCAGAACGGTCCATGTTGGGTCAACCCTGAGGGTAGCAGACCGCGACCGGTCCAGGGGAACCGAGCCACAGGCTCCAATAGGTTTTCCCGCCGTACCAGCAACTCGAGGCCCGTCAGCCAGGTTAGCGGCGCCGCCACACATCTTGCGGATGAGTGGCTAAGCCACGGACAAGGGGGAGGGCTGTCACGGACGATTGCGGGGACGCAGGCGCGTCCTGGAACCGCCCGTGAAGAAAAGAACGATCGCACTCGATTCCTGCATCAAGTGCGCCTCAGATCAATAGAACCAAGATTTGACGTGCAGTATCCCTCTGCTTAGGAACAGCTGGGAAATCTGTCTTAGCTGAAATGACAGCCTGGGGGGAAGGTGTTAATTAGCTTGGACATATTCCCTGTGGAAGGCACAATTTCCCTTTTGGCTCTGGGAACCAGGTGACACTTAGCTGATCTCATGGAGATGTTAATTAACCAAAGGATGCCTAGGTGCAGCCAAGCAGGCTACGAATCCACGGGAGGTCTGGACACTCTGCTCTCTGCTAAAGATCAAAGGAAAGTCAGCTGTTAGCAGCTAGAACACAACCTCAGTTTCATGGCATAATCCATAACTTCCCAGATCTGTAATATTTCTGGGGTTCCTGAGATGGCCGCTTCACCAAACATGCGGGAAGTATAGCATGAGCCCCGGTGCTGGTTCTGAGGAAGTTTCAGAACCTTCGGAGGTAAGGACTGCCAGCTAGGCAGTTTCAAAGTGCCCTGATGATACCACAGGGGTCCCACCCCTCATGTCTGGTATCAGGGCGCTGGGTAAATCGAGACAGACCTGAAAATGTTAATAAATCTGCCCTGACCTGTACGGTTCTGTGAGATAGAGCCCATATATGGGTAGATATGATTTCTAGCCCCAGTACAAGGGGAGGGCTCATCTCATCTTTGAAGGGGGTGTATGGCTCCCCGCCCTCACTCCCTCCTACTGAAGCAGGGGCATAAGAATGGCTGAGGACCCAAACTCAGTGTCCTCCACACTGAACCATCTTGCACTCATCAGATGCCAGCTTGAGGATATGCTGGCATCCACCTGGTCTGAACTCTGAACTCTGGACTTTGAAACCAAGAACTTTATGATTCTTCCCACAATAAGGACATCTTTCCAGGAACTAAGTATTTTTCTCCCTTCTTTTATTTTTCATACTGGCTATTACTGTTTTAGTAATTGTTGATTTTCATAATTGTCTGTATATATTAATTATTTATATTGCGTGAATAAACGACTTTCCCCAAGTCATTCACTGTTTCGCTACCCTGCTTATCAGCACACACAGAAATGATCCCGGGTCTCTGAAGATACGCTACTGTTTGTTTGTTGTTGGCTAGGCAGAATATCGTGTGTTTAACCGTTTTATTCGCAGGATTAGTCAGTCAGTTAGTGGGCCCCACGGTCCCATAGTAACCGCGGTGGTGGCAGTTTACTCTGAACCAGTAGGTGACGTTGTAATTACCCGTGTCTCACAGGCTCCCTTCTGAGTTGTCTGCGGCTAATTCTTAACGGTTCCTGCGCATTGACTGCGACCAGAGTTCGCACGATCTGTGCGCTGGCACCGTTTAGAAGGCTAAGTGCGGTCAGCCACTGAGGGCTCCTGTGACACCCCCGATATGGACAAAACGGACAAACCTGGTAGAGGAAGAGGTAGAAGCAGACCCAGAGGAAGGCCGCCCGGCAGGTCTGTGCGAGGTTGTGTTGATGTGATTTCGTGCGGCCCTGGCCCAAAGTACAGTGCTCAGAAAAAGGCACGTGCCATCAACTCCCAAAATTGTCAGGACGTGGTTGACTAACACAGAACACCTCATCTCCCACAGCCACCAGCGCTACTACAAGCACCACATCCGCTGCATTTGACACTTCGCAGAAGTTATTTGGTGGTGAAATCACTGATTCCCAGACACTACTGCAACAAAAAGATGAAGGCACTAAGCAAGTTACACCACCATATGTGTGAGTTAAGCAACACTATGGACGTAACGTGTGAGGAGGAGGATGATGAAGTATCTGCTGTTGGTGCAGTTTTGGAGGTGTCTGAGGCAAGCGAAGCTGGGCAGGATGATTATGATGATTATGATGATACGGATCCCACATGGGTTACTAAGAGACAAGATGACCAAGGGGACAGTTCAGAGGGGGAGTCAGAGAGTAGTAGGAGGAGACGAATTCCTGAAAGAAGCAGAGGGAGCTCGTCATCAGAAACAGCTGGTGGCAGTGCCTGGTGCCATGTATCGCCACCTATGGACAGCCAGCCAACATGCCGTTCAACGTCAGCTGCTGACGCCACCATAGTGCCATCACCCCAGGGGGGCTCAGCGGTTTGGAAATTTTTTAGTTTGTCTGCCTCAGATCGGAGCAATGCCATCTGTTCTCTCTGCCTCCAAAAATTGAGCTGTGGAAAGGCCAACACTCACGTAGGGACAAGTTACGAGTTACCTTACAAAGGCACCTGGAGAAAAGGCACAAACTGCAATGGGAAGAGCACCTGAGCAAAAGCAGCACACAAAAGAAAAGCCACCCTCCTTCTCCTCTTCCTCCTTCAGGTGCAGCATCTTCAGACGCTTTGTCCCTTGCACCTTCACAGCCACCCTCCTCCACTCCGCCTCTGACCTTGAGCAGGTCCTGCTCCTCTGCCCACAGCAGCCAGGTGTCTGTGAAGGAAATCTTTGAGCGGAAGAAGCCAATTTCTGCCAGTCACCCCCTTGCCCGGCATCTGACAGCTGGCGTGGCGGAACTTTTAGCTCGCCAGCTGTTACCATACAAACTGGTGGACTCTGAGGCCTTCCGTAAATTTGTGGCCATAGGGACACCGCAGTGGAAGATGCCAGGCCGCAATTATTTCTCTAAAAAGGCGATATCCAAACTGCACCGTGAAGTGGAGAGGAAAGTGGTGTCATTTCTGGCACACAGTGTTGAGTCAAGGGTCCACCTGACCACAGATGCCTGGTCTGCCAAGCACGGTCAGGGCCGCTACATTACTTACACAGCCCATTGGGTCAACCTGGTGACCGATGGCAAGCAGGGAGTACGTGGCTGTGCAGCGGACCAACTTGTGCCACCTCCATGGCTTGCAGGCAGGCCTCCTGTCACCTCCTTTCCGCCTGCTACATCCTCTTTGATGTCATCATCCTCCTCCTCCTTGGCTGGTGCCGCAATCTCCTCTCCAGCTACACAGCCCCAGCTCCCCAGGGCCTATGCTGCATGCCAGGTACGACAGTGTCACGCCATCTTAGACTTGCCTTGCCTCAAAGCGGAGAGTCACACTGGACCAGTTCTCCTGGCTGCTCTTAACAAACAGGTGGATCAGTGGCTGACCCTGCACCAGCTGGAGATCGGCAACATGGTGTGTGACAACGGCAGCAATCTCCTTTCCGCTTTGAATTTGGGAAAGCTGACACATGTACCCTGCATGGCACATGTGCTGAATCTAGTCATTCAAATATTTTTGTCAAAGTACCCAGGCTTAGAGGGCATCCTGAAGCAGGCCAGGAAGTTGTGTGGGCATTTCAGGTGGTCTTACACGACCATGGCACGCTTTGCGGACATTCAGCAGAGAAACAACTTGCCGGTGAGATGCTTGATATGTGATAGCCTGACTCGCTGGAATTCGACCCTGGTCATGTTCTCTCGCCTGCTAGAACAGTAGAAAGCTGTCACCCAGTACCTCTACAATTTCAGTAGAAGGACACAATCTGGGGAGATGGGGATGTTGTGGCCCAACAACTGGACACTGATGCGAAATGCATGCAGGCTCATGCGGCCGTTTGAGGAGGTGACCAACCTGGTGAGCGCAGTAAATGCACCATCAACGACTTCATCCCCTACACTTACTTCCTGGAGCGTGCCGTGCATAGAGTGGTGGATCAAGCTGTGGAGGAGCGTGAAGAGGAACAGTCACGGCAGGAACAGTTGTGGGAGCAATTTACATCAGAACCAGATGTTTCCTCAACACCTGCGGCAGCACAGAGGGGGAAGGAGGAGGAAGAGTCATGTGGGGAATGTATTTCTGTGGAGGAGGAGGAGGCAACGGCAGAAAAACAACCACAGCAGGCGTCGCAGGGGGCTTGTGCTGCTCAACGTTCCCGTGGTATTGTTCGTGGCTGGGGAGGAGGAGGAGGACTTACCTGACATCACTGAGGAAGAGCAAGAGGAGATGGAGAGTACGTCTGGATCCAACTTTTTGCAGATGGCGTCTTTTATGCTGTCCAGACTGTTGAGGGACCCCCGTATAAAAAAACTCACGGGGAATGAGCTGTACTGGGTGGCCACGCTACTAGATCGTCGGTATAGGCACAAAGTGGCGGACATGTTACCAAGTCACCTGAAGACACAAAGGATGCAGCACATGCAGAACAAGCTGGCAAGTATGCTTTACAATGCGTATAAGGGTGATGTCACAGCACAACGCAATAAAGGTACCACTGCCAGTAATCCTTATCTCATGTCCACGCAGGCAAGGACAGGACGCTTCAGCGATCTCATGGTGATCTCGGATGTGCGGACATTCTTTAGTCAAACGCCTCGCCTTAGCCCTTCTGGATCCACCCTCCACTAAAGCCTGGACCGGCAGGTAGCCAACTACCTGGCCTTAAAGGAATACTGTAGGGGGGTCGGGGGAAAATGAGCTGAACTTACCCGGGGCTTCTAATGGTCCCCCGCAGACATCCGGTGCCCGCGCAGCCACTCCCCAATGCGCCGGCCCCGCCTCCGGTTCACTTCTGGAATTTCTGACTTTAAAGTCAGAAAACCACTGCGCCTGCGTTGCCGTGTCCTCGATCCCGCTGATGTCACCAGGAGTGTACTGCGCAGACACAGACCATACTGGGCCTGCGCTGTGCGCTCTTGATGACATCAGCGGGATCGAGGACACGGCAACGCAGGCGCAGTGGTTTTCTGACTTTAAAGTCAAAAATTCTAGAAGTGAACCAGAGGCGGGGCTAGAGCATTGGGGAGTGGCTGCGCGGGCACCGGATGTCTGCGGGGGACCATTAGAAGCCCCGGGTAAGTTCAGCTCATTTTCCCCCGACCCCCCTACAGTGTCCCTTTAAGTGTGGATGTAGACACTGTGAGCAGCGATGAACCCTTGGACTACTAGTTGCACAGGCTTGACCTGTGGCCAGAGCTGTCACAATTTGCCATCCAACTTCTGTTTTGCCCTGCCTCAAGCGTCCTGTCAGAAAGGACCTTCAGCGCAGCTGGAGGCATAGTTACTATCAAAATGAATGAGGAATGGATACCGGAGGGCTACTGCCCGCCCAAAGACTAAGTCAGTCCCCACACACAGCATCTCTGCCTGCAGGCCGCTTGCCTTCTCCGCCACCACCAACAGGGTCCAGGACTCCAGGTGGATTCCTGAATTTTTAAGGCTGCTGCTAGCAGCGGCCGCTATACTAATTTTTCTGTTGCGTGTACATGCCTGCCTAATTTTTCTGGCTGCACTGCAGCCCATTCCCCTTTGTGATCATTACCTTGCCGCGGTGAAGCGGCTTGCGTATCACAATGAAGCAATGACCGCCGGCTATATGAGTGTCTCGGGGGGTGGCTTCATTGTGGACAGACCAAATTTGATCAGCTGGACAGTCACTGTTGTTCTATCATTGAGCTACCACAGCCCGGCGACCATATGGGCTTGAAAACCGCCACGGCCTACACTCTGGCCATGGTGCGCACTAGTCCAGCATGGCCATGACTACGCAAACAGCTGTTTGCGGTGCGTTACAAAGTGAGTTTGGTGTGTCAGTGTGAAGCAGTACTCTAATTACACTCCCTGATTGATGTATAACACATGCAAGATGTTTTAAAGCACTTTAGGCCTGCAATTTGGCATTCAATGTGATTTCTGCCCTTAAAACGCTGCTTTGCGTCAAATCCAGATTTTTCCCCGGGACTTTTGGCAATCTATCCCACTCCACTACTCCCCCCCTCCAGGTGTTGAAACATCTTTTCCATCACTTTTGTGGCCAGCATAAGTGTTTCTATTTTCCAAAGTCCGCCTCCCCATTGAAGTCTATTGCGGTTCGCGAAAGTTTGCACGAACCAAACCTTTTGCGGAAGTTCGCGAACTTGATTCACGAACCGAAAATCGGAGGTTCGGCCCATCTCTACCAAGAAGCTGCTATAGCCACCTGATTTTACTGATGGAATTGTAATAAAAGAGCTGTAATGGATAGCGGAGAGGCCGCCGCAGTGGTGAGCGGCATGGCGGCCGTATCCGCGTCTCAGCCGGCGGCCTCCGCTGCGCGGTTACATGTTGGAGTTTTGCCTGGTCCCTCAGTTGCACATAGACTGAGGGCCACGCGCGCGCGCCAGGCAACAGGAGCTTTATGCAAGTAGAAGGGGAGTCAGCTGATCAGCCAGTCAGCTGACTCCAGTAGTGCTCCGGATTGGCTGAGTGACTAGGGCGGCGCTGTGGAGCGCTCTGAGTATATATAGGACCTGCCTGTCGGTTGCTCTTTGTCTGCTGTTACAAATGCTACGTGTTAGCACTTAGACCTTAGTCAGATCCAAAAGTGTGCTAGAGCCAGCAGGAGCTGGGGATCCACACTTAGCCAGATTCTGTTGATAGCTTAAAGTGCTAATTGAATTGTATTATTTGTTATGACCCTCTGCTAGCCTTGACTACTCTTCTGTCTTCTGATTCTGTGCCTATGCCTATCTGATCTAGTTGCCGACTAGCTTATACCTCACTCTGATTCAGTCTTCTGTCTTTGTACCGTATCTGTCCGTGTGTTACAATACAATACAATACAATACTGAATCACCTGCTCCTCAGGTTGATAGCTGCAGTACAGTCTGAATCACCTGCTCCTCAGGTTGATAGCTGCATTACGGTCTTAATCACCTGCTCCTTAGGTGACTAGCCACTACGGTATTGTCCTCATCACCTGCTCCTCAGGTGATCAGAAGCTGCAGTACAGTCTTGATCTCCTGCCCCTCAGGTGATCATCTGCTGCAGTACAGTCTGAATCACCCGCTCCACGAGTGATCAGTATACATTGTCCTACTGTGCCTCATCCGCTCCTCGGGTGAACCGATCACTAACTCTTCTTTGTCTCCAGCCTGCTGGAGTACTGATTCCAGTGTTCTATAGAGATACCTCCCTCTACCAGCTCCTCTGGGATAGTGGGTATCTCTATCTATATTTACTGTTGCACCAAACACTTATCTTACACCTGGGTATCCTGTGTCTTGCTATACTAGTATTATTGGTGATTCTGCAGATCACCACATAATCAGGTATAACATCTGTATTATTGGTGATACTGCAGATCACCAATAATCAGAAAATCTGTTCTTGCTGACACCGATCGTTACAAGAGCTTATTGCTATTGGTGGTGCCAGCCTTCACGTTGTTTGCTGCCCCACCTTTATCCGCATTACACATTTATGACCTTAGACTTTTGCAAAGAACTCATGGCGTGTTTTTGCTGTTAGAATGTTTTCCTTTTTGAGCTAAGTAGAGGTTCCTTTCGACGTGATCTTAGAAAACATCCATTGGTCCACTCCTGGCCTGCAAGGGATGGGAACTGATAGAACCACGGGTTGAACATCAGCTTGCAACTGCTGTGAACTGAACTTGGCCTCCACTTCCAAACAAAGCATGGATGGTGAGTGATCTGGGGACCAAGGAGCGCTTCCAAAATTGCTTGCTTAGCTTCCCTACCACTAAGGTCTTTATGGAATGCCAGATCTCACATGAAATTACTTACATTGAAATTAGTTACATTTGCCATGGAAAATTTTTAAATTGCTTTTGCATAATTTCTGAAAATACGGTTCTGATTCAATAATACCGATTTTGTGGGTATATATTGATTTTGCGTCATTTTTATAAAATTACACTCACAGAATCTGCTAACGTATTCTCACTTCAAGAGTACCTAAATTATAAAATTTCAGTTTACTTTAAACCTAATAAGTTGCCAAGATATATAAAATCACACATGATAAAGTGTGATTGTCTCACCCCCAGGGTCCATATTCCACTTATGGTCTTGAAATCCCCGCCCCCAGTATGAAATTGGGCCCAGGCATTTTATTTCTTTCCAAACCACAGGTGCAAGAGATGCTGGGGGATTTATGTCATAACACCACCCCTCATGTCTATGGGATCTAATCTAGGCAGACAGACAGACATCTGAAATAAGAATTATAACAAACAGACAGGACAAGACAGGCTGCAGCAGTTCTCCTGTTTCTTCTTTCTGTTACACACTGTGAAAAGAGAAGTAATTTGATCCAGGAAGGCAAAGAGCAGGGAGGGAGGGGCAGGGGAGGGAACCAGGCTGGAGGGGAAGACACAAAGCTTGCACATTAGGAGAAATAAGGAAGTTCTGCCTCAGATATAAATGTGTGACTGTTCTATACACTATGATGTGCCAGATGTAAACTTTATCTATTCATCTAACTGTACACAGTGCATAGACTACATGTATATGTTTTACCATTCAGACCTTTTTTTTTTTCTGGAGGTGGTCTTTAAAGTGGGATACAACTCTGACATAGCATTCAATAAAAATGTGTTTTCCTAATTTTTATTACCCATACAGTTACCATATTTGCTTTTGTGCGCAAGCAATATTGTCTGTTTACAAATGACAAGTTCCTAAAGTACAGTTTAGCTGCTCTGAAAGCTGCCATTGCATTTTATTAATAGATCTTAATATATAAATACAGCAGCTATCTAGTGATAATTACTCATTTTTCTCTGCTTGGCAGCTCAGTACAGTTCCATTTCTGCATGTGGCTGGTTGTAACTAATTGGAATGTAAACAAAAGATAATGTTATAACCTATTCGGATGTGGATCATAAGCTGAAGGAGCTTATGGAGCTTAAAGTACTGTTTGAATGCTGTTCTGCTACAATTTTTTGGGGGGTAGTAGGTTTAAGGCTGTAAGTAATCCTTAAGAGCAAATAAGAAACGCTGAGTTTCAAACCACTTTTACTTGAGGGAATATGGCCATTTTCATTTCGTCAGAATTTTTCACAAAAATGTCAAATTTTTACACACATGAGAATATTGGCCATAACAGGGGCGTTGCTAAAAACCTAAGAGATCGGGGCACTTTTGGGCACTCCAGCCAAAAAATGGGTGTAGCGCAGAGATGTAGCGAACGGTTCGCTGGCGAACTTTGGTGGTTCGCGTTCGCCTGCACCAGGCGAACTTTTGCGGAAGTTCGATTCGCCCCATAATACTCTATGGAGCAGAACTTTGACCCTCTACATCACAGTCAGCAGGCACATTATCAGACTGCACTCACGCCTGGAGCCCCCTCCCCCCCCCCCTTATAAAAGGCAAGGTCCTTGAGCCTTTTTACTCACTTGTCTGCCTACACTAATTAAGGGACAGCTGCTACACACTCTGCTAGGGAGAATTTAATTAGGCTCTTATATATTATTCACTACCTCCTACCCTCCACCCCCCTACCTCCTACCTCCTACCGGAGGGAGGAGGGTCTCATCTGCCAGAGAATTATATTATTTCAAAAGCCAGTTTACATACCATAGCTGAGAATTGAACCCAGGTCTCACTGTGTGGTGGGCAAGTACCTTAACTGCTGTACCACAACAGTACTAACTGAAGCTGGTCTAGCATTTACCATTTATGCTCAATCCAAGAGAAAAATTAGACAAGACAAATAACATTTATATCACGCTTTTCTCCTGGCAGACTCAAAGCACCAGAGCTGCAGCCACTAGGGCACGCTCTATAGGCAGTAGCAGTGTTAGGAAGACTTGCCTAAGGTCTCCTACTGAATAGGTGCAGCTTACTGAACAGGCAGAGCCGAGATTTGAACCCAGGTCTCCTGTGTCAGAGGCATAGCCCTTAACCATTACACCATCCAGGCACTTCTTAAGGATCTAAGCCAGCACCAAGGTTCGGAGGTTCGCGACATCACTAGTGAAGCCATGCAGCGGAATGCGGGTGTGGTCATGGGTGGAGCCAAATTTACATGAGCTCAACAGCGGGCTGAGTAGGCCTGCTCAGAAAAATGTTGGCTGAAGCCCCCCTCTTCATTAATACAAAAAAAATTGCATCACATAGTAGCACATAACATAAATGGGTAGTGACACAGTGGGCAGTGGGTGCTGTGGTGCCTCTGTGGAAATGCTGGGTACTGTTTGAAACCATGCTGGGTGCTGTATCTCCTCTACTCTGCCTGGGGACATCCGGGGCACCCCAGAATAGATCCGGGGCACGTGCCACTGATCTTTGGGGCTAGTGACGCCCCTGGGCCATAATATCTGAACATGAGAAAACACATTTTCAAAAAAGTTTTCATTTTTGCGAGAACGTGTATCTTACAAAAATCCATGACATTTTCACAAAATGACGAGTCACTGCAGAATGATGCATCTGGTTTACCATTAAGTGCAAAAAAAATGTGCGATACTTTAAAATTTCGCATTACGGATCGGCATGGTAATTGCAAATTTTGCTGCAATATTACTACTAAGAGAAATACACTAATAGTTACACATTGGCCATTTAATGCAAATCACAGGAATGATCTCTTCATTACCCTTTTGTGGCCCTGGTCCAAAGACAGTTTTTGCACCCCCCCCCCCCCTGGACAAAATGGGCGTGGCCACACATCAGAATGTTGTCATGGGTGGAGTCAAAAGATATTTAGATAGCTATATGTGCCCCCTCACCCCATTCAGATAGCCAGATGTGCCCCCCTTTAACCAGATGTGTGCCCCTCTCGTTAGCCAGATGTGCCCGCCTTCACCCTAAGATAGCCAGTTATGCCCCCTTCAGATAGTCTTATTCTGCGTCTGATAACGCTTCTGCAGAGGGAGGGAGAGAAGCAGGGGTACTTCGGTCAGCCAGCGAGCCACCTCTCATGCATGTGGGGGTGCAATGGCCGTGCTGAATGCCCTCACAGTGCTGCGCCCGGGGACATATGTCCCTCCTAGCCCACCCACAGCTACTCCTCTGCCCCCTCCCACCCCCAAAAAAATATATATATATTTGTATATGTATCACATAAGTAATTTCAAAAAAGTTATTGCTTCATCAATAGTGTCACTAAAATGCCAAAACTGTCAGGAGACTTAAAGGGAACCTAAAAGCAGAAGGATGTGGATTTTTCCTTTTAAAGTAATACCAGTTGCCCGACTCCACTGCTGATCCTGTGTCTCTAATACGTTTAGCCACAGCCCCTGAACAAGCATGCAGATCAGGTGCTCTGACTGAAGTCAGACTGGATTAGCTGCATGCTTGTTTCAGGTGTGGGATTCAGCAAAAGAGATCAGCAGGACCAACAGGCAACTGGTATTATTTAAAAGGAACCATCCATACCCCTCTCAGTTTAGGTTCCCTTCCTTTTAAAGAGAAGGTTCAGGGAGGGGGAAAAAAATAAAAATCCATATCCACTTACCTGGGGCTTCCTCCAGCCCGTGGCAGGTAGGAGGTGCCCTCGCCGCCGCTCCGCAGGCTCCCGGTGGTCGACCTGGCCAGGCTGGCTGCCAGGTCAGGCTCTTCTGTGCTCCAACGACGGGCTCTTCTGCGTCCCATGCCGGCGCGCTGAAGTCATCGGACGTCCTCCGGGCTGTACTGCGCAGGCGCAGAATTACTGCACCTGTGCAGAACAGCCTGGAGGACGTCCGATGACGTCAGCGCACGCCCGTGAGGTGCAGATTGGAACGCAGAAGAGCCCGACCTGGCAGCCGGCCTGGCCAGGTCGGGTCGGCCACCGGAGACGACCGGGAGCCTCTGGAGCGGCGGCGAGGGCACCTCCTGCCTGCCACGGGCTGGAGGAAGCCCCAGGTAAGTTGATATGGATTTTTATTTTTTTTCCCCCCTCCCTGAACCTTCCCTTTAACCCATTCGCGTTCCGTCGTTTTCACTTGAGAAATGTTCACCTCCCATTCATTAGCCTATAACTTTATCACTACTTATAACAATAAACCGATCTATATCTTGTTTTTTCCGCCACCAATTAGGGTTTCTGTGGGTGGTACATTTTGCTAAGAGCCACTTTACTGTAAATGCATTTTAACAGGAAGAGTAAGAAAAAAACGGAAAAAATCATTATTTCTCAGTTTTCAGTTTTCAGCCATTATAGTTTTAAAATAATACATGCCTCCATAATTAAAACTCATGTATTGTATTTGCCCATATGTCCCGGTTATTACACCGTTAAAATTATGTCCCTATCACAATGTATGGCGACAATATTTTATTTGGAAATAAAGGTGCATTTTTTCCGTTTTGCATCTATCACTATTTACAAGTTTAAAATAAAAAAAATATAGAAATATTTCATCTTTACATTGATATTTAAAAAGTTTAGACCCTTAGGTAAATATTTACATGTTTTTTTTTTTTATTGTAATGATTTTTTTTTTTATATGAAACATTTTATTTGGGTATTTTTGGGAGGGTGGGATGTAAAGTATAGTTTTATAATGTAATTGTGTGTTGTTTTTATTTTTTTTTTTTAATTTTAGCTGTAGTTTTACTTTTTGGCCACAAGATGGCGGCCATGAGTTTGTTTACATGACGTCACTCTAAGCGTAACACACGCTTAGAGTGACGCATTGGGGAGGGAACAGCCAGAAACGGCACAGCTTCCGAGAGAAGCTGTCGCTTTTTCAGCGGGGGAGAGGAATCAGTGATCGGGCTCCATAGCCCGATACATTGATTCCTTGGCTAGCGAATCCGCGGCCGGGAGTGCGAGTGCGATCGGCCGCGGGAGCGCGCATGGTTCCTGGACGTAGTTTCTACGTCCAGGAACCAAAATAGGTTAAAGAGGGAAATCGTGAAAATCTTAAAATTTAAAACACATGCAAATTAGAAGTACGCTTCTTCCAGAGTAAAATGAGCCATAAATTACTTCTCTCCTATGTTGCTGTCACTTACAGTGAGTATTAGAAATCAGACATTACTGACAGGTTTTGGGCTAGTCCATCTCTTCATAGGGGATTCCCAGTGTGGCCTTTATTCTTTATAAAGACATTCCCTGAATAAGATTTATACAAAGATCCTGACCAGCCTCCCTGCTCACCGTACTCTTTTGTTGGATGGAGCAACTGTCATTCACTAAGGCCTGGTGCACACCAAAAACCGCTAGCAGATCCGCAAAATGCTAGCAGATTTTGAAACGCTTTTTCTTCTTTTTCTGTAGCGTTTCAGCTAGCGTTTTGTGGTTTTGTGTAGCGGTTTTGGTATAGTAGATTTCATGTATTGTTACAGTAAAGCTGTTACTGAACAGCTACTGTAACAAAAAACGCCTGGCAAACCGCTCTGAAGTGCCGTTTTTCAGAGCGGTTTGCATTTTTCCTATACTTAACATTGAGGCAGAAACGCATCCGCAATCCAAAATCTGCAGCAGCCCGGGAGTATGCGTTTCTGCAAAACGCCTCCCGCTCTGGTGTGCACCAGCCCATTGAAATACATTACCCTAGCGGATCCGCACCCGCAAGCGGATCGCAAACCGCAGCAGAACCGCTCTGGTGTGCACTAGGCCTATGAGCATTTTGAAAATAAAGAAATCCCTGTGAACCCCCCATAAGGAGATGGGCTAGTTCAAAACCTGATTTCTACTACCTACTGTAAGGGCCAGTGCACACCAAAAACCTCTAGCAGATCCGCAAAATGCTAGAGGTTTTTGAAGCAGATTTTCAGAGCAATTTTAGGAATGTTTAGAGACATTTTCTAAACATGCCTAGCGGTTTTTGCAGTGTTTTTGTGTAGCAGATTACATATATTGTTACAGTAAAGCTGTTACTGAACAGCTTCTGTAACAAAAATGCCTGGAAAACCGATCTGATCTAGCGTTTTTCAGAGCAGTTTTCCACTTTCCTATACTTTAACATTGAAGCAAAAATGCCTCAGAAATCTAAAAAATGCTGCAGCCCCCGAGTTTGCGTTTGTGGAAAAACCAAACCTCTCTGGTGTGCACCAGCTCATTGACTTACATTACCCAAGCAGTTTTCAAACAGCTAGTGTTTTTTAAAAACACTCCAGAACCGCTGGACAGCAATGTGGGAGACAACAACGTGGGAGAAAAGTAATTTATCGCTCATTTCACTCTGGAAGAAACATACTGTATATGTTTAGATATATTTTAAATTTTAAGATTTTCAGACAAAAGGTCCTTTAAGGGGTAAAACCCCCAGAATGCAAAGAGGTTAATAACCCGGTAATTCAAATGACAAAGTCCCCCTTCAACGTTACGTTCTTGTGTCTTTTGTAGGGTCCACTTATTTCTGCCATTGGGGAAATATATCAGATAATCCGCGTTCATTACGTTTTATCGGCAACGAATAACAGACACAGAGGAAAAGAGGAAGAGGAACATGATGATATCACTAATGAAATGGGACAAGAATTCATCAGAGTTAATCATAAATTCGAGTTTAATATTTAATCCTTTCTCCAGGCCCCTGATTAACTTTACAATACTTAAACAAAACCTGTAATGAAAAAAACCTCCCCTGGGGGTGCTCACCTCAGGTGGGGGAAACCTCCGGATCCTATCGCGGCTTCCCCCGTCCTCCTCTGTCCCACGGAGGCGGAGATAAAGCTCCCCGAACGTCGGGGATGTAAATATTTACCTTTCCTGGCTCCAGCGGGGGCGCAGTATCAGCTCTCCGCTAGGAGATAGGCAGAAATAGCCGATTGCTGTCGGGCCGCTCTACTGCGCAGGTGCAAGTCTCCTGCACCTGCATAGTAGAGCGGACCCGACGGAGATCGGCTATTTCTGCCTATCTCCGTGCGGAGAGCCGCAACAGCGCCCCCGCTGGAGCCAGGAAAAGTAAATAAATCAGCGCTCATCAGGCTTGTGGAGGGAGGATTCCGGGACACTTCGGGGGAGCCAGCACTGGACTGCCTGCAGCTACAGGGGAGGGAGAAGCCCCATAGGGACCCTGAAGCTTCCCCCTCCCGAGTTGAGTACCCCCCAGGGGAACTTTTTTTTGAACAATAAATTACTTTTCTCCTATGTTGCTGTCACTTACAGTAAGTAGTAGAAATCTGACAGAAGTGACAGCTTTTGGACTAGTCCATCTCTTCATAGGGGATTCACAGTTTTTCGCTGTAGTGCCCCTTTAAGCTACCTACATATACTGGAAAACTACCATATTTTTTTTTTGGGGGGGGGGTGGACACCTTTGGCAACCTATTATTACAGAAAAAGGGGCCCCAACTGGGGGTCGGCCACAAACACCTTAGCAGCACCGTGGTTACAACGCCACTCGGTGGAGGAAGAGGAGAGCTGATCCAGCATCTGGAACAGGTACATACGAATGCGCTCCCTGCCGCTCTGCTCTTTAGGCTGCCAGGCTGGGGGGGGGGGGGGGGAGGGGGGGAGGGTCGGCACACTGGGGGAGGGAGATAAATGTGGTGCAGCAGCGAGCATAACAAAAGTTTTAATTAGGCAGGGAAAAGGTTAATGATATTTGCAGACAAGGGGGTGGATTCACTGAACTTGGGTAAAGTTACTTTGTGCAGGCAGTGCCCAACGGATTTACTGATACTAATGGCAGGAACGTAATGCGCGGGGCGCAAATACTCCATCCAGGGCCAGTTCTAGTCTTTTTGCTGCCTGAGGCAAACTTGGGAGGATGCCCGCCTCCCCCCCCCCCTGAATTGGAATGATTCCACAGCACCCGACAATTTGCACCACACGTTATAGCTGTGAGGAGCCCCCCAAAAACACCCTAAGTATAGGTAGGTAGCCAGGTATAGGTGCCCCCAGTATAGGTTGGCCAGGCACTCTCTTCACTTCCTGTTTCTCCCTGGTGCCGCCCCCAGACTTCTGCCACCTGAGGAAGTCGCCTCACTTGGCATTATGGGCGGGCCTGAGTACATCTCATGTTACCTAGGTAACAGCTGCATTACTACTGTGTGGGGTGTGTTGTGTGTGTGTCTCCCATGCTGCTACCGTACTGCACGTGGCACATGCATGCAGGCGTTACCTAGGTAACAGCTGCATTGCTAGCAACGTGTGGGGTGCATTGTGTGTGTGTCTCCCATGCTGCTACCGCACTGCACGTGGCACATGCATGCAGGCGTTACCTAGGTAATAGCTGCATTGCTACTGTGTGGGGTGCGTTGTGTGTGTGTCTCCCATGCTGCTACCGTACTGCACGTGGCACATGCATGCAGGCGTTACCTAGGTAATAGCTGCATTGCTACTGTGTGGGGTGCGTTGTGTGTGTGTCTCCCATGCTGCTACCGTACTGCACGTGGCACATGCATGCAGGCGTTACCTAGGTAACAGCTGCATTGCTAGCAACGTGTGGGGTGCATTGTGTGTGTGTCTCCCATGCTGCTACCGCACTGCACGTGGCACATGCATGCAGGCGTTACCTAGGTAACAGCTGTGTTGCTAGCAATCTGTGTGTACTGTGCTGCTAGTGTGCTACACGTTCCACATGCATGCAGGAGGCGTTACCTAGGTAATGCTAGTTGGATAGAGCAGAGGGGTCTGTACACGCAGATAGGTACCAGTATAGCACATTAGAACTCTTTACTGAAGAAAGACATGCAGAGATAAATCTTACACATAACACCACCATCAGGAAATGCAGCTTACGTATAACTGTGACTACAGGAAATAACAAGCCCATAGAGATCTTTGCAGCTTTTTACATTTTACAGTGACATCTTGTGGTTGCTTTACTATACTGCAGTTTCAGTAATAATCCTGTTGATACTGCCAGAGAGTTGTGATATTTGCGCAAAAGGGCGTTACGCTCCTGGAGTTAGATTCAGTAATATTGCAGTGCACTGCCTCCAGCACCCTGCATAGAGGAACGACAAAGAGCGCTTTCATGCTTGTGGTATTATTGTTATATTTGTATCAGTGTTATCAGCCAGATCCTGATTACCGTGGTGACCTACTGAGGTGAGGTCAGGCTTGTTTGGTCAGTCGTGGACTCTGAACTGTTACCTGCTGTGTCCCACTACTGGTTTGATGAGCATGGCAGCATTTTCTGAAGGGAAGAGACAAATTTCTGTCCCGGAACATTCCTCTGAGCCCCGTCTAACAAAGGACGCCACTCACAAAGAATGTCAGGCATTTATCGCAGTGGCCATCTGTAGTCCTAATACAAATCGTTGTCATGGGTAGTGGTGCTTGTGCATGAAAGGCAGGTATGGAGGGTGATTAAGGCACCTTGAGGGAAAGAAACCTGGAGACAATGGGAGCCCCGATGAGGATATAATAGGTGAACATTGTGGAATGCGGTACTCACAAAGGGCAACCAACCACTGCAGGCAGATGGAGATACAAAAACCCGACTACACTCGGGTATCCAGTCCAGCCGGATGCAGTCATGCTCGGGTATCCAGCCCAGCCGGATGCGGTCACACTCGGGTATCCAGCCCAATCGGATGCGGTCACACTCGGGTATCCAACCCAGCCAGATGCGGTCACACTCGGGTATCCAGCCCAATCGGATGCGGTCACACTCGGGTATCCAACCCAGCCAGATGCGGTCACACTCGGATATCCAGCCCAGCCATATGTGGTCGCACTCGGGTATCCAGACCAATCGGATGCGGTCACACTCGGGTATCCAACCCAGCCAGATGCGGTCACACTCGGATATCCAGCCCAGCCATATGTGGTCGCACTTTAGTGTCCAGCCCAGCCGGATGCAGTCATGCTCGGGTATCCAGCCCAGCCGGATGCAGTCATGCTCGGGTATCCAGCCCAGTCGGATGTGGTCACACTCGGGTATCCAACCCAGCCAGATGCGGTCACACTCGGGTTATCCAGCCAGGCCGGAAGCGGTCACACTCGGGTATCCAGCCCAGCCGGATGCAGTCGCACTCGGGTATCTAGCCCAGCCAGATGCAGTTGCACTCGAATATCCAGCAAGGCCAGATGCGGTCACACTCAGGTATCCAGGCCAGCTGGATGCAGTCGCACTCGGGTATACAGCCCAGAGGAATGCGGTCACACTCGGGTATCCAGCCCTGCCAGATGGGGTTGCACTTGGGTATCCAGTCCAGCCGGATGCGGGCGTGCTCGGGTATCCAGCCCAGCCTGATGTGGTTACACTCGGGTATCCAGCCTAGACGGATGCGGTCACACTCAGGTGTCCAGCCCAGCCGGATGTGGTCGCACTCGGGTGTCCAGCCCAGCCGGATGCGGTCACACTTTGGTATCCAGCCCAGCCAGAGGCGGTTGCAGTCAGGTATCCAGCCTAGACGGATGCGGTCGCACTCGGGTATCCAGTCCAGCCGGATGTGGTCGCACTTGGGTATCCAGCCTAGCCGGATGCGGTCACACTCAGGTGTCCAGCCCAGCCGGATGTGGTCGCACTCGGGTGTCCAACCCAGCCGGATGCGGTCACACTTTGGTATCCAGCCCAGCCAGAGGCGGTTGCAGTCAGGTATCCAGCCTAGACGGATGCGGTCGCACTCGGGTATCCAGTCCAGCCGGATGTGGTCGCACTTGGGTATCCAGCCTAGCCGGATGCGGTTGCGCTCTTCATACAAAACGGCTAAACAGCTCCAAAGCATGGCAGAGCCACTAATGAGCCAAATAGAGCATCCCTCCAAATGAGGGTGAGAAGCAGAAATGGGGAAAAGAGGCGCTTAGGGTATTAACCCCTTCCTGACCGCTCAACGCCGATGGGGAAGGTGGCTTCCCCAGGACCGCCTAATGCCAATTGGTGTCAAGTCCTGGGGGCAGAGATTAGCTGGGATAGCGCACGCGGATGCACGCTCATCCCTGCTGAGTTACAGAGACCACCTGCCAGCCCTGATCGCAGCTGGCAGGCTGAAAAAGGAAAAACAAACAAACACCGAAATGACTTGTACAGCGCTGCGATCTAGTGCAGCTCTGTACAGGGGACAGCCCTGTCACTAAGCTGTCCCCAGGAGAGGCTCGCAAGCTGATCCCCCTCATAGGCAGTGATCAGCATGGTCAGATCTCAGAGGGGAGCCAGGCAAGGGGGAGGGATTTTTTTTTTTAAGCCATTTTTATTAACCTTCCTGGCGGTGCATTTCTGTCTGGAATTATGAGTTAAAAGCAGTACATTTTTTTTCAAGAATTTTAGGCCTCCAATTCTTAACCACTTGAGGACCTAGGGCTTTCTACCCCTTAAGGACCGGCCACTTTTTTTCCATTCAGACCACTGCAGCTTTCACGGTTTATTGCTCGCTCATACAACCTACCACCTAAATGAATTTTGGCTCCTTTTTTTGTCACTAATAAAGCTTTCTTTTGGTGCTATTTGATTGCTCCTGCGATTTTTACTTTTTATTATATTCAGCAAAAAAGACATGAATTTTAGCAAAAAAATGATTTTTTTAACTTTCTGTGCTGACAGTTTTCAAATAAAGTAAAATTTCTGTATACATGCAGCGTGAAAAATGTGGACAAACATGTTTTGGATAAAAAAAAACCCATTCAGCGTATATTTATTGGTTTGGGTAAAAGTTATGGCGTTTACAAACTATGGTGCAAAAAGTGAATTTTCCCATTTTCAAGCATCTATGACTTTTCTGATCCCCTGTCATGTTTCATGAGGGGCTAGAATGCCAGGATAGTATAAATACCCCCCAAATGACCCCATTTTGGAAAGAAGACATCCCAAAGTATTCACTGAGAGGCATAGTGAGTTCATAGAAGATATTATTTTTTGTCACAAGTAAGCGGAAAATGACACTTTGTGAGAAAAAAAAAAAAAAGTTTCCATTTCTTCTAACTTGCGACAAAAAAAAATGAAATCTTTTACACATACCTATGCTGGGTGGGAGAAATATCTCTGTAAATGACAATTTGTTAATTTTTTTTACACACAATTGTCCATTTACAGAGGTATTTCTCCCACCCAGCATGGGTATGTGTAAAAATACACCCCAAAACACATTATACTACTTCTCCTGAGTACGGCGATACCACATGTGTGGCACTTTTGTGCACCCTAACTGCGCTAAAGGGCCCAAAGTCCAATGAGTACCTTTAGGATTTCACAGGTCATTTTGCGGAATTTGATTTCCAGACTACTCCTCACGGTTTAGGGCCACTAAAATGCCAGGGCAGTATAGGAACCCCACAAATGACCCCATTTTAGAAAGAAGACACCCCAAGGTATTCCGTTAGGAGTATGGTGAGTTCATAGAAGATTTTTTTTTTGTCAAAAGTTAGCGGAAATTGATTTTTATTGTTTTTTTCACAAAGTGTCATTTTCCACTAACTTGTGACAAAAAATAAAATCTTCTATGAACTCACCATACTCCTAACGGAATACCTTGGGGTGTCTTCTTTCTAAAATGGGGTCATTTGTGGGGTTCCTATACTGCCCTGGCATTTTAGGGGCCCTAAACCGTGAGGAGTAGTCTGGAAATCAAATTCTGCAAAATGACCTGTGAAAGCCTAAAGGTGCTCATTGGACTTTGGGCCCTTTAGCGCAGTTAGGGTGCAAAAAAGTGCCACACATGTGGTATCGCCGTACTCGGGAGAAGTAGTACAATGTGTTTTGGGGTGTATTTTTACACATACCCATGCTGGGTGGGAGAAATACCTCTGTAAATGAAAATCTTTTGATTTTTTTACACACAATTGTCCATTTACAGAGATATTTCTCCCACCCAGCATGGGTATGTGTAAAAATTCACCCCAAAACACATTGTACTACTTCTCCCGAGTACGGTGATACCACATGTGTGGCACTTTTTTGCACCCTAACTGCGCTAAAGGGCCCAAAGTCCAATGAGCATCTTTAGGCTTTCACAGGTCATTTTGCGGAATTTAATTTCCAGACTACTTCTCACGGTTTAGGGCCCCTGAAATGCCAGGGCAGTATAGGAACCCCACAAATGACCCCATTTTAGAAAGAAGACACCCCAAGGTATTCCGTTAGGAGTATGGTGAGTTCATAGAAGATTTTTTTTTTTTGTCAAAAGTTAGCGGAAAATTGATTTTTATTGTTTTTTTCACAAACTTTTGACAAAAAAAAAAATCTTCTATGAACTCACCATACTCCTAACGGAATACCTTGGGGTGTCTTCTTTCTAAAATGGGGTCATTTGTGGGGTTCCTATACTGCCCTGGCATTTTAGGGGCCCTAAGCCGTGAGGAGGAGTCTGGAAATCAAATTCCGCAAAATGACCTGTGAAATCCTAAAGGTGCTCATTGGACTTTGGGCCCTTTAGCGCAGTTAGGGTGCAAAAAAGTGCCACACATGTGGTATCGCCGTACTCGAGAGAAGTAGTACAATGTGTTTTGGGGTGTATTTTTACACATACCCATGCTGGGTGGGAGAAATAACTCTGTAAATGGACAATTGTGTGTAAAAAAATCAAAAGATTGTCATTTACAGAGGTATTTCTCCCACCCAGCATGGGTATGTGTAAAAATACACCCCAAAACACATTGTACTACTTCTCCCGAGTACGGCGATACCACATGTGTGGCACTTTTTTGCACCCTAACTGCTCTAAGGGGCCCAGAGTCCAATGAGTACCTTTAGGCTTTACAGGGGTGCTCACAATTTAGCACCCCGCCCACTTGCCAGGACAGTTAACAAACCCCACAAATGACCCCATTTTGGAAAGAATACACAACAAGGTATTCCATGAGGGTAATGGTGAGGTCATTGAAAATTTTATTTTTTGTCACAAGTAAACGGAAAATGACACTTTGTTAAAAAAAAAAATAAAAAAAAAATTCTGCTAACTTGTGACAAAAACTAAAATCTTTTATGAACTCACCGTGCACCTCACATAATACTTTAGGGTGTCCTCTTTCCAAAATGGGGTCATTTGTGGAGTCTGTCCTGGCATTTTAGGGTCTCTGCAATCATTACATGTATGGCCAGTATTAGGAGTTTCTGCTATACTCCTTATATTGGGTATACGGGTAATGCACTCTGGGCTGAAAGGAAAAATGAACGGCAAACATACCTTGCTCCACATCAATGGCAGATCTTCCTCCACATCAATGGCAGTGATAACCTCAGGAGAGAGACACCCCGTGCCAACCTGCACTCAGGGTGAGCCACCAACTTATGTGACTGGGCCTCAGAACTTTAGTATACAGCATTATGCCTGTAGGATACAGCAATATGCCTGCCAATAGAGATGACTCTGTGTGGCATTAAAGCATCATCATAGGCCCAAATCACATATAAACCGGGGGTGTCCACACTCAAGGGAAATTCAAACATGCCGTCTTATATCGCCAACCCAGGACAGATCAGCAATATCAAGCATGAAAACCGATCCTTCTTCCCACTTTTATGCTTACCCGTTTGGTCTTCAAGCTCACCTCTCCTCTCCCTGCGACAATGTGCAAAAGACCACTGAGTGTGTGCCTACTCCTGTGTCTGGAGTTCCCTAGGTTCTAATAGTGTACCTGCTCGTGGTACCTCTCAAAACACGGCCCTACGCATAGGCCAGGCTGGTCAGGACAGCGGGGACAATAAAAACTGGTGTCATTCCTTCTTCCAGTCCTGCTGCAGACACGACAACGTTTTCTTCGGATGCGTTGACCTGGGGCACACGGAATCTGATAGGCGTAATGCCTACCATGCAGTCGGCTAGTTGCATCTGGGGGGGGGGGGGGGGGGCTGGCACCTCCTGGATACAGGATGTCCAGAATGATCTGTTCCTGAAATTGGAGGAAAGATCCAGTTCTCCCAGCCTTACTGTAGAGAACAAAGCTGTTGTAAACTGCCAATTGAATCAGATAAAAAGACACTTTCTTATACTAGCGTCTTGTTTTCCGGGTCATTAAATAGGGCGCTAACCTCTGGTCATTGAAGTCCACCCCTCCCATGTTGACATTATATTCGTGGACGACAAGGGGCTTTTCAATGACCTTAGTTGCCCGTTGAATTTGGACTGTCGTGTCTGTGTGAATGGTGGACAGAAAGTAAACGTCCCTCTTGTCCCTCCATTTCACCGCGAGCAGGTCTTCAGTACGCAAGGCGGCCCTCTGCCCCCGTTCAAGTCTGGTGGTAACGAGCCGTTGGGGGAAGCCCTGGCGACTAGGCCGCGCAGTGCCACAGCATCGGATTCCTTCTAACTTTAAGTGCTGAAAGAGGGCCACACTTGTGTAATAATTGTCCACAAAAAGATGGTACCCCTTCTGGAACAAGGGTGACACCAAGTCCCACACAACCTTTCCACTGCTCCCCAGGTAGTCAGGGCATCCGACCGGCTCCAATTTTGAGTCTTTTCCCTCATAGACCCTAAAACGACATGTATAGCCTGTGGCCCTTTCACAGAGCTTATACAGTTTCACCCCATACCGGGCGCGCTTGCTTGGGATGTACTGTTTGATGCCAAGGCGCCCGGTAAAGCGTAAGAGGGACTCGTCTACGCAGATGTTCTGTTCAGGGATATAAGCATCTGCAAATGTTGAGGACAGGTGGTCTATGAGGGGCCGAATTTTGTGGAGCCGGTCATAAGCAGGGTCTCCCCTTTCATGACAGGTTTCGTCGTCGTTGAAGTGCAGGAAGCGCAGGATGGACTCAAATCGTGTCCTGGACATGGCAGCAGGGTACAAGGGAACATGATGTACTGGGTTCGTAGACCAATACGACCGCAATACATTCTGTTTCATTAGTCCCAAGTGAAGGATAAGGGCCAAAAAGATTTTAATGTCGGAAACTTGGACTGGTTTCCACCCGAAAGGCTGGGCATACATGCTCTCCTGGTGCTCGGTGATGAATTGTGTGGCTTTACGGTTGGTCTCAACCACAATTAAGTCCAAGAGAACCTGGGTGATGAACAGCTGCAAAAATTCTAGGGCCGTTCCTAGATGAGCTGTCGCCACCTGGACTCCACACTGGGCGGTGAAAGGGGGCACTACGGGTGCGGCGGAATCAGGGGATTGCCAATCTGGTTGTGCCAGCACCTCTGGGAGTCTATGGGTACTACGGGCCCGTCTTCTTCTTGGTGGCTGCGACGGGGGTACTACTGCACTTGCCGCCGTACCAGTTTCAACTTCCATGCTGACGCTCACCACTTCGCCAGGGTCTACGGAAGCACTGGCACTAAGTCCAGGAGATGCTGCGCTGCTGGTGCCTGCCTCACCAAGAAAACTATCAACAGCGCTAGCACCACCCTGCTGCCCTTGAGGCGGATCCTGCGCCACCTGCGGTCTAACGACTTGGGGTCTGGTACGCCTGGCTCTAGCCGGGACCATAGCCTCGTCATCACTATCGGTCAGGGAACCACTGCTTTCTACAGGTTCAAATTCGGACCCGGAAGATTTGACGGATGATTCTTCCCAAAAGAACTCATCCGACTGGTCCATGTACCTGTATACCTCGTCATCGGAAAGCCCCCTTCTTGCCATTTTGGATTGCTAAATTTATGGGGTTTTCCTCCGAGACTACCCAGAAAAAAAGAGCACCTACCTAGCAAAAAGGGAGTATTTGAGAGGTATTGGGGTTGGTGGGAAGTGGGGTCTCAGAGGCAATCAAACAATCACGGGACAATCAAATACAATTACAGCACAATCGACTCCAATCACAGCACAATCAAATCTGATGCACTCGGAAGGTGATGGGGGGAGGGTGGGATTGGGTGTGGTGGGAAGTGGGGTCTCAGGCAATCAAACAATCACGGGGCAATCGAAGCCGATCACGGGACAATCAAATACAATTACAGTATAATCGACTCCAATCACAGAAAATCAAATCTGATGCACTCGGAAGGTGATGGGGGGAGGGTGGGATTGGGTGTGGCGGGAAGTGGGGTCTCAGGCAATCAAACAATCACGGGGCAATCGAAGCCGATCACGGGACAATCAAATACAATTACAGCACAATCGAATCCAATCACAGCCCAATCAAATCTGATGCACTCGGAAGGTGATGGGGGGAGGGTGGGATTGGGTGTGGCGGGAAGTGGGGTCTCAGGCAATCAAACAATCACGGGGCAATCGAAGCCGATCACGGGACAATCAAATACAATTACAGTACAATCGACTCCAATCACAGCACAATCAAATCTGATGCACTCGGAAGGTGATGGGGGGAGGGTGGGATTGGGTGTGGCGGGAAGTGGGGTCTCAGGCAATCAAACAATCACGGGGCAATCGAAGCCGATCATGGGACAATCAAATACAATTACAGCACAATCGACTCCAATCACAGCACAAGCAAATCTGATGCACTCGGAAGGTGGTGGTTGGAGGTGGTGGGGGAGGGGGGGAGGGGGGGTTGGGTGTGGTGGGGGGTGGGGTGGGGTTGGGTGTGGTGGGAAGTGGGGTCTCAGGCAATCAAACAATCACGGGACAATCGAAGCAGATCACGGGACAATCAAATACAATCGCAGCACAATCAAATACAAGCGCAGCACAATCGAATACAAGCGCAGCACAGTCAAATACAATGCACTTGGACGGTGATTAGGGGGGGGGCCTGAGGGCGATTTGAGGGGGTGGGGGGTTGATCAGGAGCCCGCACGGGGCAGACTGAGTCCTGATCTGATGAGAGGCAGACACAGGGGGTTACTGATCGCAGATCAGTTAGTGATCGCTGGGGAGGACAGATGTAAACAAAGAGCAGGGGATGTAATCAGGCGGGGGGTATGAGGGCAATCGAGGGCCTGGGCAGGTGATCGGTTACCCCCGCGGGGCAGTTAGGGTCTGCTCTGATGGGTGGGGGTGCTGAGGGGTGATGGACAGGTGATAGACAGGTGATCAGAGGGGGATCAGGGGGTAAGGTAGCTGTATACAGATTTATACAGTATACAGGGGGGTAGTCTGGGATGGGGTGTGGGGGTGATCTAAAGGTAGGGGGGGGGGGATCAGGGGTGACTAGGAGGCAGTTAGGGACCTAAACTAAGGGGCAGCATCGCTAGTTAGTGGCAGGTGGGGGGGGTGGGGGTTTTGCAGGGGTGCAAGGGTGCTGGCAGGGGTCTGCTGGGGTGATCAGGGGGGGTATGAGGCCTGGGGTGGGTGATCAGGGGGCTGTAAGGCAAAAAAAAAGGCTGTGTGCTGGTACTTACAAAGTGCTTCCTCCTCGCTGGTGGTCTCTGCAACAATGAGACCACGAGGCGAGGAGGAAGCACGTATAAGGCACTTTGTTTACTTAACAAAGTGCCTTATACATTCCGATTGGCTAATTTCACGGATTCCTCCGCTCGCCGGCTCTGCTAAGTGGCCGGCGAGCAGAGGCAAAATGCCGGGCTTCCGACTCCCGGCGGAGGATCGCGTCACTGATGACGCGATCGCTCCGCCCATGCCCCTACAAGGACCGCCGCCATTTGTCAATACGGCGGTCCTTGCGGGGTGCACTTCCCGGCCGCCAATTGTCTATACGGCGGTCGGGAAGTAAAGTCATAACTCACCAAAATATGTCAGAATAAAAGCCTGGTAGACATTCTGCATAGAAATAAAAGACTAGAACACAAATTTGTTGAATAAATTAAATTTATGAATAAACTTACAAAATTGTGAAACTGTACAAATAAGGCAGGCAGAGTGGTCAAAATCCAGGCAGAAGTCAGTGCAGGCGGCAGGCAGAGAGTAGTCAAAATCCAGGCAGAGGTCGGTGCAGGCAGCAGGCAGAGAGTAGTCAAAATCCAGGCAGAGGTCGGTGCAGGCAGCAGGCAGAGAGTAGTCAAAATCCAGGCAGAGGTCGGTGCAGGCAGCAGGCAGAGAGTAGTCAAAATCCAGGCAGAGGTCGGTGCAGGCAGCAGGCTAAGAGTAGTCAAAATCCAGGCAGAGGTCGGTGCAGGCAGCAGGCAGAGAGTAGTCAAAATCCAGGCAGAGGTCGGTGCAGGCAGCAGGCAGAGAGTAGTCAAAATCCAGGCAGAGGTCGGTGCAGGCGGTCGGCACATATACAGTGCTGCCCATAATTATTTACACCCCTGTAATTTTTTATACCCCTGTAATTTTTTACAGGAAATTACATAACCATCTCCCAAAAGATAATAAGCCAATGTACAAGAGGCATTATTGTGGAAAAAAAAGATTTCTCAGCTTTTACTTACATTTGAGCAAAAAAGTGTCCATTCCAAAATTATTCATACCCTTCACAAACTGTCACAGTCTGTAGGAAAATCCAAAGTTCTATACCATTCCAAATAGTCCAAGCTGTTCTAAAGCATCCTAATTATTCTGATTAATTAAGAACAGCTGTTTAATCAACTCAACAGGTCAACAGGTGAAAAACAGCAGCTCTCTGCAGTTGGTTTGTGGACAGTCATGGCTAAGACAAAGGAGCTCAGTGAGGACCTGCGATTGCGCATTGTGGCTGCTCACAAGTCAGGAAAAGGCCATTTCTAAATGTTTTCAAGTTCCAATGGCAACAGTGCAAAGTATTATTAAAAAATAGATGTACCGCACTGTGGAAAGTACGTGGTCGGAAGCCAAAAGTGACACCTGTGCTGGCCAGGGGGATAGTGAGACAGGTGAAAAAGAATCCAAGGATCACCACCAAGGCCATCCTGGTGAATCTGGGCTCTGCTGGTGGTAATATCTCAAGGCAGACAATCCAATGGACACTGCACACTGCTGGGTTCCATGGATGCAAACCAAGGAAGACGCCACTTCTCCAGATAAGGCACACAAAAGCTCGCTTGGCCTTTACAAATGCTCATCTGGACAAAGAAGACTTCTGGTCTTCTGTGTTATGGACAGATGAAACAAAAATGTAATTTTTTGGTCACAATGATGTTTCCTTCATTTGGCATAAAAAAGAAGCCTTCAACTCAAAGAACACCATCCCCACTGCAAAACATGGTGGTGTGAACCTAATGCTTTGGGGGTGCTCTTCAATGGATCAGGGTGTTCTTCAATGGATCAGGAAATGTAGTCACAGTAAACAGCACCATGAAAAAAAGAGCAAAACATGAGGATTCTCAACCACAACATCAGGCAGTCTGCACAGAAACTTGGCCTTGGGCACCAGTTGACATTACAGCATGACAATGACCCAAAACTCACAGCAGAAGGGGTGAAGAAATGGTTAGCAGACAGCAACACTAACGTTTTGGAGTGGCCCAGCCAGAGTCCTGACTTGAATCCAATCAAGAATATGTGGAGTGAGCTAAAGATCAGAGTGATGGCAAGAAGATCCCCCAACCTGAAAGATTTGGAGCTCATTGCTAAAGATGAATGGCCAAAAATACCTGTGGAGACATGCACAAAGCTGGTCTGCAATTATAGGAAGCGTTTGATTGCTGTAATAGCCAATAAAGACTTTTCTATTGATTATTGAAAAGGGTATGAATAATTTTGGACTGGACACTTTTTGCTCAAATGTTAATAGAAGCTGAGAAATGTTTTTTTTTTTTCTTTTTCTACAATGATGCCTCTTGTACATCGTCTCTTATTATCTTTTGAGAGACACCTATGTCATTTCCCGTTAAAAAATTACTTGGTAGTTGAATAAAAGTAGCTTAAAGGGACTCCGAGCTCAACTTAAAAAGGAAAATAGTACTCACCCGGGGCTTTCTCCAGCCCAGTGCTGGTCGGGAGGTCCCACGACAGCGTCCTGGCTCCTCTCCTAGTCCCCGCTCTGGAAGGGCTGACCTTCTTCCACGTATGACGCGGCTGACGTCACCACGCCGGCCGCCTCGCGTCACCACGGCAGCCGGCGTGGCAGTACGGCGCATGCGCGCTTTAATCGACCAAGTGTCGCCGGGCTGCCGCCGGTCAGTCATTCTGGAGCGGGGCCTAGGAGAGGAGTCAGGACGTCGTCGTAGGACCTCCCGACCAGCACTGGGCTGGAGAAAGCCCCGGTGAGTACTATTTTACTTTTTAAGTTGAGCTCGGAGTCCCTTTAAAGAAACTCTGAAGTGAGTCTAAATTCACGTTTCTAGAGGGGTTTATACCCCCAAATCCCCTCTGCAAAATGAACGACTTTCTTGGTTGTGGATTTTGCTGCTCATGGAGGCAGAGCTTTGAGCTGCAGCTCTGCCTCCATGCGCGTCAATCATCTACGGATCTCCGCCTCTCCCCGCCACTCTCAGTGAAGGAAGATTGAGAGGGGCGAGGAGAGGCGGCGATCAGCGGGGATGGACGCGCCAAGAGGCAGAGCTACAGCCATAAGCTCTGCCTCTATGAGGAAGCGCTCCCCGGTCCTAGCAGAGGAGATTTGGGGGGTATAAACCCCTCGTTTTGCCGCAGGTATGTGGCAGTTTAGCATTACCTATAGTGCTTTATATAAATTCTAGTTAAAAAAGGGAATTTAGACTCACTTCAGAGTCTCTTTAACCTCCTTGGCAATTATCCCGAGCTAGGGTCGGGGCGGAAAACCGCAGCTAAGAGTGGTAATGCCGCCCTCTGCTCGGGGTAGCCGCCGGAGGCTGCATGCAGAGCAATGTGCGCAGCGGGAGTGTTTCTACATACCTCCCGGGGGATCCCGACGTCGGCTGGCATTCTTCTTCCTCTCCTCCGGGGCTCTGCTTCCTGCTGATGAGATCGCCGGCTGTCATCATGACAACAGTCGGCAATCTCAGTTTAGAGTTGCAGCGCCACCTGGAGGATGGAGGCGTAACTGCAGCACTGGAACCAGGGAGGTGAATGATTGCTGGGCTGCAGCAGATCTCCCTGGCAGCATGATTTTTTCCAGGTTTTAGGGTCTGAAAGGGTGCAAAAAAATTGTACCGCTTTTAGACCCTAAAATCCGGAAAGAATCAGAACGCCAAGGGAGTTAAGTCAAAATTTGCCAGGGGGGTATAAATGATTATGGGCAAACTCAAAATGTAATTTATTTTTTTTTATAAAAAAAAGAAAGAAAGAAAATGGATAGTTCTGTATTAAGTTACTCCATATGCCCAGAGACTAACCTTCACGCCCCTTTCATACTTACTACATCGCGTCAGGGTACTCTCCCCGCTGCAGCTTGTCGCAGTGACGACTAATGTCTATCAGACAGGCCACAGTACCCGAGGTGTGACGGAAGCGTACCTCCAAACTTTTTGAGTTAAGAAAGAGGGACACTTTAAGACATGCCCCTTTCACACCTCTTGCCACACCCAGCCACACCCCTAGTCATGTGTGTCACAACGAACTCATGAACTAAAAATGAAGTTTTATCATTCAAACTACTCTGGTCCTCTATCATCATCATCAGTAGTTTTCTTTCATAATAACATTTAAAAGTAAGAAATATATTAAGTTGAATGATAGTGATGATTGTAACCAACAAATTACGATTTCGCTAAATTTCGCATACAGTTTCGCAATTACGCTTATACGTAATTACGATTTGCAAATTCAATTGATTTTGTGTAGTCATTTGTAATTTCGCATGAAATTTCTCTGAAGTTTCGCGTATTTTGTTGCCGCCTTTGGCAGTAAATAGCAAAGTCCCCATACATGCTATTGTCACCAAATTTGCTACACATGTTAAGGAGAATCGTGGGTACAATTCAAAAAATATATTTTGCAAAAAGATCTTATCGTTTTTGAGAAACTCAATTTTAAAAATGCAAGTAAAGCATGTTTTTTAAACTTAGAAAAATAAGTTTAAAAAACATTTTTCCTTTGCATTTTTAAAATCGAGTTTCTCAAAAACTACAGGGTCTTTTTGAAAAATTATTTTTGTAACCACTATTCTGCTTAACATGTATAGCAATTCTGGTAGCAATAGCATGTATGGGGGCACAAAATTATGCAAAATTTCGTGAAAATTATGTGAAAAAAATTACGTGAAATTTTGAAATACTACTATCACATACGAAATGAATTACGATTTTCTCTGAAATTTCGCATTACAATTATGATGCGCAATTGCGAATTTCGATGCGAAATTTCGGCCCACCACTGTTGAAGGATGAGAATCAAATTTAGAGTAAATTTAAAATATTTTGCAGGAGAAAAATACATGTATTTACACTGATCTGTACATCAGTCCTGAAAAGACAGATGAGGAGGAAAGAGGGACAGGAGGACATAGTTCCCAAAGAGGGACTGTTCCTCCAAAAAAGGGACAGCTGGGAGCTGTGCGGAAGTGATCTGGCAGACGCAGAGGCTGCAGTGGTTGCACCATGGTGTCCGCGGAAGAGGAAGCAGTGGAAGCCAATTGCAACTTGAACATTTTATAATATTTTTAATGAGGTGCACAGATGGGGATATGCAGGCGACATACTTCCTGTCTGGCAGTGTCAGTGTGCACCTGATTGAGGGGTAAGACTTGCTGGAGGCGGGGTCACTCCAGTTACCTTGTCGGGGATAGAGCAGAGCGTTCTGTACACACAGATAGGCACACCCAGTATAACAAGTTAGAACTCTTTACTGAAGATAAACATACAGAGGTATATCACACACCACCATCAGGAAATACAGATTACTTAGAACAGAGATGAACAACAGAGAAAACAGGAAATAACAATCCCATAAAGATCCCCATCACATTTTACCATTACACACAGTGGCATCTTGTGATTGTTTTACTATACTGCAGTTTAACGTAATAATGTTAAATCTTTAACAGTCGGCGCAGTCTGGTACATGTTGATTAGAGATGGCCCGAACATCAGATTTTGTGTTCGCGAACCACGAACGCGAACTTCCTCAAAAGTTTGCGTTCTCACAAAGTGGGCGAACCGCCATAGACTTCAATGGGCAAGGGAATTCAAAAAAATACAGGGACTATTTATGGCCACAAAAGTGATGGAAAAGTTGTTTCAAGGGGTCTAACACCTGGAGGGGGGCATGGCAGAGTGGGATACATGCCAAAAGTCCCTTGGAAAATTACGTGTTTGACGTGAGTAGGGTTATAGTCCCTAAATGACAGAAATCACATTGCATTCCTAAATTAGAGGCCTAAAGTGCTTTTAAAACATCTTGCATGTGTATACATCAATCAGGGAGTGTAATTAGAGTACTGCTTCACACTGACACACCAAACTCACTGTGTAACGCACCGCAAACAGCTGTTTGTGTAGTGACGGCTGTGCTGGACTGGTGCGCACCATGGCCAGAGTGCAGGTGATGGCGGTTTTCCAGCCCATATGGTCGGGCTGAGGTAGCTCAATGACAGAACAACAGTGACTGTCCAGCTGATCAAATTTGGTCTGTCCACAATGAAGCAACGACCCTATTATCTTCGGTGTGCCCCCAACACACTCATATAGGTCATTGCTTCATTGTAAAACGCAAGCCCCTTCACCGCGGCAAGGTAATGATCATGAAGGGGAATTGACACATGTACATGCCTTTTGTTTTGTTGTTGTTGCAACCACAGTGCAGCCAGAAAAATTATGCATGTACACACACCAGAAAAATTGTTATTTTTAGGTAGCCTTCAGAAATCCACCTGGAGTCCTGGACCCTGTTGGTGGTGGCGGAGAAGGCAGTCAAGCTGCCTGCGGGCAGAGATGCTGTGTGGGGAGCGACGTAGTCTTTGGACAGGCAGTCAAGTGGCGTGCAGCCAGAGATGCCGTGTGGGGACTGACTTGGTCTTCGGTCGTGCAATAGCCCTCAGGGATCCATGCCTCATTCATTTTAATAAAGGTGAGGTACTGAACACTTTTTTGACCTAGGCAACTTCTTTTGTCAGTGACAATGCCTACTGCTGTGCTGAAGGTCCTTTCTGACAGGACATTTGAGGCAGGGAAAGACAGAAGTTGGATGGCAAACTGTGACAGCTCTGGCCACAGGTCAAGCCTGTGCACCCAGTAGTCCAGAGATTTATCGCTGCTTAGAGTGTCTACATCCGCACTTAAGGCCAGGTAGTCAGCTACCTACCAGTCGAGGCATTGTCGGAGGGTGGATCCGAAAGGGCTAAGTCGAGGCGTTGGACTAAAGAATGTCTGCATGTCCGACATCACCATGAGATCGCTGGAGCGTCCTGTCCTTGCCTGCGTGGACATGGGAGAAGGATTACTGGCAGTGGCACCTTTATTCCATTGTGCTGTGACATCACTCTTAATCACTCTTAAACGCACTGTAAAGCATAATTGCCAGCTTGTTGTGCAAGTGCTGCATCCTTTCTGACTTCTGGTAATTTGGTAACATCTCTGCCACTTTGTGCTTATACCAAGGGTCTAGTCGGTTGCCACCCAGTACAGATCTTCTCCTTGAGTTTTTTTATATGGGGGTCCCGCAACAGGCTGCACAAGGTTGGAAGCCAACCTAGTCACCATCTCCTCTGCCTCTTCCTCACTGATGTCAGGGCAGTTCTCCTCCTCCCCCCAGCCACGAACAATACCACAGGTACCTGAAATGTGAGCAGCACGAGCCCCCTGCAATGCCTGCTGTGGTTGTTCTTCCATCTTCTTCTCAAAGCCACTTTCCTCCTCGACTCCTCTTCCCCAGACGACTCCTCTTCCTCCCCCCTCCTCTGTGCTGCCGCAGGTATTGACAACATATCTGCTTCTGGTGGTGATGGCTCTCACAACTCTTCCTCTTCCTGTTCACTCTCCTCTACAGCTTGATCCAAGAAGAAGCATATGGGATCAGGTCGCTGATGACGCCTTCACTGCGACTATCCAGGTTTTTCACCTCTTCAAATGGACGCATAAGACTGCAGGCATTGCGCATGAGTGTTCAGTACCTCAGCAAGGAAATCCCCAGCTCCCCAGAGCCTACTATAGCACCATAGCTGTACAGATACTCGTTGACAGCTTTCTCCTGTTGTAGCAGGCAGTCAAACATGAGGAGCATCGAATTCCAGCGAGTCGGGCTATCGCAAATCAAGCGCCTCACTGGCAAGTTCTTTTGCTGCTGAATATCGCCATGGCCGTGTAGGAATGCCTGAAATGCGCACCCACCTACCTGGACTGCTTCAAGACATCCTGTAAGCCTGGGAACTTACACACAAATCGTTGGATTATAATATTCAGCACATGTGCCATGCACGCCACATGTGTCAACTTGCCCAAATTCAAAGCAGACAAGAGATTGCTTCCATTGTCACACACCACGTTGCCGATCTCCAATTGGTGCGGTATCAGCCACTGATCCACCTGTTTGTTCAGAGAGGCCAGTGCTGGTCCGTAGTGACTCTCCGCTTTGAGGCAAGTCATGTCCAAGCTGGCGTGACACCATCGTAGTTGGCATGCGGAATAGGCCCTGCAGAACTGGGGGTGTACAGTTTGAGAGGAGAGCGCATCATTAGAGTAGGATTCAGCCAAGGAGGAGGACGACAGCAAAGTGTATGTAGGAAGAGGAGTAGGAGGAGAAGAAGAGGAGTTGGCAGCAGATCTACCTGTAAGCCGTGGGGGTGTCACCAAGTCGGCTGCACAGCCACGTACTCCATGCTTGCCAGTGATCAGCAAGTTTACCCAATGTGCTGTATAAGTAATATACCTGCCCTGACCGTGCTTTGCAGACCAGGCATCAGTGGTCAGATGGACCCTTGACCCAACGTGTGCCAGAGATTAGAGATGGCCCGAACGGTTCACAGGCGAACAGTTCGAGGAGAACCGCAAACTTTTCCGGAAGTTCGATTCGGTGGGGGGTCCACCTACCCCCCATAGTGCATCATTAGGGTCAACTTTGACCCTCTACATCACAGTCAGCAGGCACATTGTAGCCAATCAGGCTACACTCCCTCCTAGCGCCCCTCCCCCCCTTATAAAAGGCAGGCAGCGTCAGGCCTTTCACTCACTCGTGTGCATGCAGTAATTAGAGAAGGGAGAGCTGCTGCAGACTCTCATAGGGAAAGATTAGTTAGGCTCTTGTAGGCTTGTTAGCTTGCTCCTTGCTGATTCTTATTGCTAAAAAAGCTCCCCTCAACAGCTCTTTTGAGAGCCAATCTTGTTCTTGTGATCTATTTTTTTTTTTTTGCGTGGCCCACTTGCATTATATGTAGCCCTGTCAGTCAATCGCAGCTGGCCTTTGGCCCCTTGGTGGTAATTACTACTGTGCCAGGTGCAGATTTGTAATACCCATCACTGCATATACCTACCTGTTGTTCACAGTGCACCCACCTATGTGAGCGCACGCAGTGTCACTGTGCCTGTCCGGTACCTTTCTGTGTGTGACAGGTGCACATTTGTAATACCAGTCATTGCATAATTGTTCACAGTACCTGTGTGACCACACGCTGTGTAATATACCACTCCGAGCATACCTGTTAACTGCACCTGTGTGACTGCTGCACATTGTATTGTAATACCAGTTACTACATACCTTTCACTGCACCTGTGTGACTGCACATTGTAATATACCTGGAAGTCAATGCATACCTTTTACTTGAATGGATGGCACACTTGCCCTCCATAACAGATTCCCATGAAAGGATTTAAAATTGATTTGTCTCATATACAGCAGGGCCTCGAAAGTCCTCCTGTATTGTTATTTTTTGTCACTACCTCGAGACTTGCATGCCATGCCTGGTGCCTTCCTTGGATGTGTGGTGGTAGCCGCTTCTCAGGCTCCAACTCCGGACCTGAATCGAACCCTGATTCCCCGGCCGTAAGGCAGTTATCCCCAGGTGGGTGTTGCTCTTTCCACGACTTTTGTTGGCAGATATTACAGATGGCATTGCTGTAATCTGAGGCAGAAACACACAAAAAATGTTACACTGCTGAGCTCTGGGATAACAGCATTCTGGTGGTGGCAACAAAAGGCGTTGAAGGGCGTGTTGGCTGGTTGACCCTAGGTGGAGATACATGCCGTTGGACACTGAGCTGTTTGTGACGAGCTCCCCCTGCTGCTTAAAGCAACTAGCCTCCTCCACCTCTCTGTCTCCCCCTCTGAACTGTCCCCCTGTTCATCTTGTCTTCCATGCACCCATGTGGCATCCATGCCAACATCATCATCCACATCATCATCCATAGCTTCGCTTCGCAGTCACTTCCAAAACTGCACCAACAACAGGTACTTCCTCATCATCCTCACACCTTACGTCCATGTGTGTAGTGTGCCTAACTCAGACATATGAGGTGGTGATCATCCTTAGTGCCTTCATCTTGTACCAATAATGGTAGTGCATCAGTAAATTCTTCAGAGGAATGTGTGAATAACTCCTCAGACATCTCAAGTGGAGCAGCTGTGGTGCTAGTAGTAGTGGTGGTGGCTGTCGGCTGAGTAGTAAGTAGTTGTGGGGTGCCCGAATGAGAGCAGGAGGAGGAAGATATGTGACGGTTCCATGCAGAAGTTGAGGAAGATGAGGTGTGCTACTGTGTTAACCAGTCAACTATGTCCTCAGAATTTCGGGGGGTGAGGATATGTGCCCTCTGAACACTGTGCATTGGTTGAGGGCCGCGTGAAATCACACCAGCACAAACTCCAAAAGACCTGCGGGTAGCCTGCCTCTGCCTGCCTCTACCTGTCATTTTTTCCATATTGGGGGTATGCAGTACTACTAACAATATTCAATAGTGGTAGACAGTGTGTGTGTAATCACAAAGAGGCACACACAATCAGTGTCAAATACACAGCAGCTGTGTGTATGTGTGTATATATCACAGGGCTGTGTACTTAAACACACACACACAGATATCCTATAGTACGTTCAATCACAAATACAGTGGAAAGATATGCACTGGCAATACAGTGTGCTGGTGGAGTACAGCAAGGGCCAGCTGTGACAGGGCGGTATGCAGTGTCAAACACACACACACACAAAAAAACCATCAGAAGAATATTAGCCCTCAAAAGGGTTTTTTTGGAGTGCTTTCAGCAATAAATTTCAGCGAGGAGCAAGCTAACAGTCTAACTAACGCTTTCCTTATCTCCAACAATGGGCTTGATTCACAAAAGAGTGCTAACTGTTAACACGGGCGTTTTCGCGTGAATATTCGCATTGTGCGCGATCGCAAATTTTCACGCTAAACGATAACGTTTTCGCACGAAAATGCGAATTTTCCCGTGAAAACGATATCGATTTCGCGGTAAAATTCACATTTGCTCGTGAAAACGTTATCGTTTCGCGCAAAAATTCGCGATCGCGCGCAATGCGAAAATCCGCGCGAAAACGCCCGTGCTAACAGTTAGCACTCTTTTGTGAATCAAGCCCAATGTCTCTCCCTTCCTCTCACTACAGCAGCAGCAGCAGACAGAGAACATGGCCGATGCTGCTGCATTTTTATAGGGGGGTGGGGGGGGTCCGTGGGGTAGTGCAGCCTGATTGGCTGCCATGTGTCTGCTGACTGTAATGTAGAGGGTCAAAGTTTAGCCTAATGACAAGGTATAGGGGGCAGGTTGAACGTGCTATGTGTTTGCGTCCCACCGCGGACGCGAACAGCTGAATTTCGCCGGGAACTGTCCACCAGCGAACCGTTCGGGCCATCTCTAATGTAGGCTCTTATGCGGCACGCAAATCCCACCGCACAAGGGGCTTGATTCGCTAGACCGTGATAACTCAAATATCACACCTTATTAAAGATATCACACCTTGCCAAAGTTAACATGCCTTATCAGAGTAGCATAGCGAGCACTACGAACCCGCAGGGGCTCAGGGCAGGACGAGTGCCATTGCCAATTAGCATTACAGCTTTCATCTCCCCAGTAGTCAGCCTCATCAATATCGTTTCGCAGATAGGTTTGGCACTCCCGTTTATAATTCCATCACATACAGAACAGATGAAGGGTGATATTAAGAGAAAATAAACACTCACCGTCTCAGCTAAGACCTCCCGTACTTGACCAGTTGTTCATGGACGTGTGCTCCGGAAAATTAGACAGAAGGAAGAGCTGTGTACATATTTCGCATATTTCTCACCTATCTCTGAGGCACTCACTCCTACCACCACCTTCATTGCGTATCATGTACAAGGTACACTTTCATTGATGTCACACTCCTGTATTGTATATGGCTTTCACCAGAGGCAATAAATGTATTTGAATACGGACGGATGGTGCACGGTACTGCCTCTTGATGTGAAATAGCCTCATCAATCTCGTCCCCTGAAAGCGATTTCACCCTTCCTGAGTACCAATAAAAGCTGTTTTCTTGTCAATTTTTCCTCATTCCAGTCATGCTATTTACAGTATACCTTTATTTGTTTTACTTTCTGCAAAACTCCCAGGCTGTCTCCTCGAGGCAAAAAGAAAATAGGGGACAAACCAGTATATGCTGCTCAAAACTGCATTTGTATTGATGAAAATACAGTGGGATGCGAAACTTTGGGCAACCTTGTTAATCGTCATGATTTTCCTGTATAAATCGTTGGTTGTTACTGTGATAATATACAGTGTATATATACAGTATATAATACAGAAGCCATATTTTTCATTTTATGTCTGCTGTGCATGATCGCATATGTGTATGTCTGTTAGAAGCCGTCTGGCTTTGGAAATAATTGTCACCTGGCTAAAGGAAGCTGATCATTTGATTTTCTGTATGTCAGTGTAAAGTACATTTGCATTCAGTTTCCTCTGGAAAGACACTACAGCCTACTAAGATGAAGGAAGCTGCTAAGTAGCAGCCATTTGTGGTCTGATGTGTCTGCATTGCTTTGAACTCTGTGTATATGTAAACAGCCACCCATTGTCCCCAATATACAATCAGACTATCTGAGTGTAAGAAGGTTCAAAGGCATAACCTTTGAAATTTGCATGTCATGTCACAACAAGCCCAGATGTGACAGGGGACTCTGCAAAAGGTGATGACACTATCTGAGGAAATTGGATTTTTTCCGGAACTGCACATTAAGTGCCCCCGGGCTACAAATCGGCCTATATAAGCCTGCATAGGACATTCAAAACTCGTAGTTCCCAGGAGATAGCAAAGAAGCTAGAACTGCCCTGGTCCAACCAGCCTCTGCGTTCTCTCGCAAACAACGTTCAGACCTTCATGCTGGTAACGTTTGAATCGCGTTTTTATTTTTGCAAACTGTCTTGTTGTGTGTCTATGTAATTTTTACTTCGTTTTTGTAAATCTTTTGTATATATTTCTTACTGCACTGTTCCACTTTTTGGAATACTAAATATTTATGTAATAAGCCTGACTTCTGATCTACTAACATTGCTCATAGTTCTAGAGAGAGACTGCAGTGTAATTTGTGTTACAAATTCAGTGCCTGATTGTACTGCTAGGATTGTGCCTTGCTACTGTGTGATTGCATTGTGTGTGTGGCGTTCCCGTATTTTCGCCTAAGTGCCAAGCTGACCCAAATACGAAAACGCTGGACTAAGTCAGGCCACTCGACAGCAGAGTGGAAATTGTTAAAGTGTCTAGCAGCAGCTAGTGGTGGCAGAGTGAAGTGTTCTTGAGGGGTGACAGCCTTGTGTTAGCTTGAATAAGGCTGCTTCCCCTCTCGATCTGGTCAAAACAGTCAAACCCCCAGTCGGAAACTGTCTCTGCAGGCTTGCCGTGGGGTTCCTGATAGTGTTGGGCAAACAGTGTTCGCCACTGTTCGGGTTCTGCAGAACATCACCCTGTTTGGGTGATGTTCGAGTTCGGCCGAACACCTGAAGGTGTTCGGCCAAACCGTTCGGCCACATGGCCGAACTAAGAGCGCATAGCCGAACGTTCCCCGAACGTTCGGCTAGCGCTGTGATTGGCCGAACGGGTGACGGGGTTCGGACCCGAACGCGCTCTGATTGGCCGAACTGTCACGTAGTTCGGGTAAATAAATACCCGAACCACGTCATATCTCCGCCATTTGTCTGTGGGTTTAGCTTTGGGTAGGCAGGCAGGGTAGTTCGCGCTCCAGCCACGCTAGCCAGGGTCCCCCCAGTCATTGTGTCGCTGCTGGGAATAGTAGTACACCGCTCGCTCAGCCACACTATATAGCATTCTGTTTACTGCCACTCTGTGTACCTCGCTCAGCCACACTATATAGCATTCTGTTTACTGCAACTCTGTGTCTGCTGGGAATAGTAGTACACCGCTCGCTCAGCCACACTATATAGCATTCTGTTTACTGCCACTCTGTGTACCTCGCCCAGCCACACTATATAGCATTGTGTTTACTGCCACTTTGTGTCTGCTGGGAATAGTAGTACACCGCTCGCTCAGCCACACTATATAGCATTGTGTTTACTGCCACTCTGTGTACCTCGCTCAGCCACACTATATAGCATTCTGTTTACTGCCACTCTGTGTCTGCTGGGAATAGTAGTACACCGCTCGCTCAGCCACACTATATAGCATTCTGTTTACTGCCACTCTGTGTACCTCGCTCAGCCACACTATATAGCATTGTGTTTACTGCCACTCTGTGTCTGCTGGGAATAGTAGTTCCTTTGAAACTTTACAATCAATTTTCTCAAAAACTATAAGCTCTTTTTCAAATATTTTTTTTCCTCTTGTACCCACTCCCAAGGTGCACATACCCTGCAAATTTGGGGTATGTAGCATGTAAGGAAGCTTTACAAAGCACGAAAGTTCGGGTCCCCATTGACTTCCATTATGTTCGGAGTTCGGCGCGAACACCCGAACATCGCGGCGATGTTCGGCGAACGTTCGCGAACCCGAACATCTAGGTGTTCGCCCAACACTAGTTCCTGACAGTTACGATAAAAAATGTCAGTTAAATATATCATATAGGAGACACATATTTGAGAAGTGAAATTAAGTTTATTGTATTTACAGAAAGTGTGCAATAATTATTTAAACAAAATTAGACAGGTGCATAAATTTGGGCACTGTTGTCATTTTATTGATTCCAAAACCTTTAGAACTAATTATTGGAACTCAAGTTGGCTTGGTAAGCTCAGTGACCCCCTGACCTACATACACAGGTGAATCCAGTTATGAGAAAGCGTATTTAAGGGGGTCAATTGTAAATTTCCCTCCTCTTTTAATTTTTCCTGAAGAGTAGCAACATGGGGGTTTCAAAACAACTCTGAAATGACCGGAAGACAAAGATTGTTCACCATCATGGTTTAGGGGAAGGATACAGAAAGCTGTCTCAGAGATTTCAGCTGTCTGTTTCCACAGTTAGGAACATATTGAGGAAATGATAGACCACAGGCTCAATTCAAGTTAAGGCTCGAAGTGGCAGACCAAGAAAAATTTACAGAATAGTGAGAACAGTCAGAGAAAACCCACAGACCAGCATCAAAGACCTACAACATCATCTTGCTGCAGATGGAGTCACTGTGCATCGTTCAACCATTTGGCGCGCTTTACACAAGGAGATGCTGTATGCAAGAGTGATGTAGAGGAAGCCTTTTCTCCATCCACAAACAGAGCCGCTTGAGGTATGCTAAAGCACATTTGGACAAGCCAGCTTCATTTTGGAATAAGGTGCTGTGGACTGATGAAACTAAAATTGAGTTATTTGGGCATAACAAGGGGCATTATGCATGGAGGAAAAAGAACACAGCTTTCCAAGAAAAAACCCCTGCTACATATAGTAAAATATGGTGGTGGTTCCATCATGCTGTGGGGCTGTGTGGCCAGTGAAGGGACTGGGAATCTTGTCAAAGTTGAGAGACGCATGGATTCCACTCAGTATCAGCAGATTCTGGAGACCGATGTCCAGGAATCAGTAACAAAGCTGAAGCTGCGCCGGGGCTGGATCTTTCAACAAGATAACGACCCTAAACACTGGTCAAAATCCACTAAGGCATTCATGCAGAGGAACAAGTACAGCATTCTGGAATGGCCATCTCAGTCCCCAGACCTGAATATAATTGAAAATCTGTGGTGTGAGTTAAAGAGACCTGTCCATGCTTGGAAGTCATCAAACCTGAATGTTTTGGAAAGAGGAATGGTCCAAAATACCTTCAACCCGAATCCAGACTCTCATTGGAACCTACAGGAAGCGTTTAGAGACTGTAATTTCTGCAAAAAGAGGATCTACTAAATATTGATTTCATTTATTTGTTGTGGTGCCCAAATTTATGCACCTGCCTAATTGTATTTAAACAATTATTACACACTTTCTGTAAATCCAATAAACTTCATTTCACTTCTCAAATATCACTGTGTGTGTCTCCTATATGATATATTTAACTGACATGTTTTATTGTAACCAGGGCCGTAACTAGAAATCACTGCCCCCCCCCCCCCCCATAGGTGCCAAATAATCCTAATGGGCCAGCGTTTCACTATAAAGTGATTGTAATGGGGCAGCGTGTCACCATAAAATAATTGTAGTGCACCAGAAATTAATCGTAAAGTGGGCAGCATTTCACTATAAAATAATCGTAACGTTGGCAGCATTTCACCATAAAATGAAAAGTGGGCAGCATTTCACCATAAAATAATCGTAAAGTGGGCAGCATTTCACCATAAAATAATCGTAACGTGGGCAGCATTTCACCATAAAATAATGAAAAGTGGGCAGCATTTCACCATAAAATAATGAAAAGTGGGCAGCATTTCACCATAAAATAATCGTAAAGTGGGCAGCATTTCACCATAAAATAATCGTAACGTGGGCAGCATTTCACCATAAAATAATCGTAACGTGGGCAGCATTTCACCATAAAATAATCGTAAAGTGGGCAGCATTTCACCATAAAATAATTGGAAAGTGGGCAGCAGTCACCAGAAAATCGCGATGTGGACAGCATTCACCAGAAAATCGTAATGTGAGCAGTAGTGCCCAGAAAATAATCGTAAAAGTGGGCAGAAGTCACCAGAAAATAATCGTAAAGTGGGCAGCAGTCACCAGAAAATCGCAATGTGGGCAGCAGTCACCAGAAAAATCGCAATGTGGGCAGCAGTCACCAGAAAATTGTACAGTGGGCAGCAATCACCAGAAAATCGTACAGTGGGCAGCAGTCACCAGAAAAATCGCAATGTGGGCAGCATTCACCAGAAAATCGTACAGTGGGCAGCAATCACCAGAAAAATCGTAATGTGGGCAGCAGTCACCAGAAAATCGTACAGTCGGCAGCAGTCACCAGAAAATCGTACAGTCGGCAGCAGTCACCAGAAAATCATACAGTGGGCAGCAGTCACCAGAAAATCATACATCGGGCAGCAGTCACCAGAAAATCGTACAGTGGGCAGCAGTCACCAGAAAATCATACATCGGGCAGCAGTCACCAGAAAATCGTACAGTGGGCAGCAGTCACCAGAAAATCGCAATGTGGGCAGCGTTTACCAGAAAATCGTACAGTGGGCAGCAGTCACCAGAAAATCGTACAGTGGGCAGCAGTCGCCAGAAAATCGTACAGTGGGCAGCAGTCGCCAGAAAATCGTACAGTGGGCAGCAGTCGCCAGAAAATCGTACAGTGGGCAGCATTCACCAGAATAACATGCACCTGTTAAAAAAAAAACATTCACTCACCTGACAGAAGTCTCCTCTCCCGGCCTCTGGTGCGCAGCTCTCCCGATGATCCTCCAGCAGCAAAACTCCCGCGCTGATAGGCAGAGAGCAGGGCTATGGAAGATGGTGCCCAAAGCCCTGTACTGGAGACACAAATCGTCTCCAGTGCAGGGCTTCGGACGCCATCTTCCCGTAGTCCTGCTCTGCCTCCCAGGAGACTGCAGGCTGCGGGGAATGAACTGGCGCTGTGTCTATTAGACGCCGCGGCCAGTTCAACACCTGGCTGGGGGGTCGCATCCCCGGTAGTTACGCCGGTGATTGTAACAACCAACGATTTATACAGGAAAATCATGACAATTAACAAGGTTGCCCAAACTTGTTAACCTGTGGCACCCCCCCTCCACCCCCATGGTGCCCCTCCATGAAAATAATCGTAATGCGGCAACGTTTCACCAGAAAATAATTATAATGAAGAAGGTGGCAGAGGGGGACAGAAAGATCCACAGGGAGACAGAAGAAGGCACAAAGGGGCACAGAAGGAGGCACAGGGGGACAGAGGAAGGTGCAGGGGACAGAGGTGACACATGGGGACTGCAGAGGCACATGGAGACTGCAGAGGCACATGGAGACAGAAGGAGGCACAAAGGGGGACAGAAGGAGGCAGAGTGGGACTGAAGGAGGAACAGGGGGCAGAGGTAGCACAGGGGGACAAATAAAGCCAAAGGAACATAAGGAGGCACAAAGGGGCACAGAAGGAGGCAGAGGTGACACAGGGGGACAGAAAGAGGCACATGGAGACAGAAGGAGGCACAAAGGGAGACAGAAGGACAAACAGGGGGTCAGACATGGCACAAGGAGACAGAAGGAGGCACAATGAGACAAAAGGAGGCACAAAAGGGACAGAAGGAGGCAAAAAGGGGGGAAGAAGGATGCACAAGGCACAGAGGTGGCGGCTGCCTGCTACTTAAGTAGTAGACGTAAGTACTTACGTTAAGTAGATGCAGCAGAAGCAAGCCATAGAATAAAAAGGGGCGGGGCTTAGTCCTGGGGGTGGGGCTTAGTCCTGGGGTCGGGGCTTAATCCAGCAACATGCCCCCCCCCCCCAGGACCAATGGCACTCCAGGCAATGGCCTGTACTGCCTATGCCTAGAGGCTCCCTTGCATAGGAGACGCCATAAGCAACCTAGAAATATGAATAATGTTGTAATATTGGTCATATTAATTGCGCCTATCTACCCTCTGTGAGTGGTTAAAACCTTTTTTGACTACTACATATACCAGGTTTCCTCTCGGAGGGTGGATGAGGCGCTGTTACCTCATTTCTATCAGACCTTTTGATCATTTGACTGGTTGGTGTAATATACAGGGGCGTAGCAATAGGGGGTGCAGAGGTAGCGACCGCATCAGGGCCCTTGGGCCTAAGGGGCCCCGAAGGGCCCTCCCTCAACTACAGTATTAGCTGTCTATTGGTCCAGTGCTCATAATAATCACTTCTATAGATACTTTGAATAGTGGTAATCATAAACAAACTGCTCCCTATCCCCTTCTTGCACCTCTAACACTGTAGTTGCCATTGGCAGGTTTTGCTGCGCCATATCAATTGTTATGTATAGAGCGCTTGGGGGGCCCCATTGTAAAACATGCATCAGGGCCCACAGCTCCTTAGCTACGCCTCTGGTAATATACCTATTGAATTTACTATTAGAGATGGCCCGAACGGTTCGCCAGCAAACTTTTCCCTGCGAACTTCCGGGGGTTCGCGATCGCGGAGAACCGCAAACTTTTCTGGATGTTCGGTTCGCCCCCATAATGCACCATTAGGGTCAACTTTGACCCTCTACATCACAGTCTGCAGGCACATTGTAGCCAATCAGGCTACACTCCCTCCTGAATCCACCCCCCTTATAAAAGGCAGGCATCGCCGGCCATTTTACTCATTCGTGTGCCTGCAGTAAATAGAGAAGGGAAAGCTGCTGCTGCTGCAGACTCTCATAAGGAAAGATTAGTTAGGCTCTTGTAGGCTTGTTAGCTTGCTCCTTGCTGATTCTTATTGCTATAATAGCACCCCAGAACAGCTCTTTTGAGAGTTAATCTTGTTCTTGTGATCTATTATTTTTTTTTTCTGTGTGTCCCACTGACACTTGTGTTGCATAGACAGCCTTGCTAATTCATACTGTGTGTGTGCCACTGCCAGGCCCAGCACATTCAGTGACTACCTGTGTGTGTGACAGGTGCACAGTGTAATACCCATTACTGCATATACCTACCTATCTGTTGTTCACAGTGCACCCACTTACCTACGTGAGTTGAGAGCCCGCAGTGTCACTGTGCCTGTCCGCTACCTGTCTGTGTGTGACAGGTGCACATTGTAATACCCATCACTGCATATACCTACCTGTTGTGTTCAGTGCACCCACCTACCTACGTGAGTGCATGCAGTGTGATATACCACTTCGTGCATACCTGTTAACTGCACCTGTGTGACTGCACATTGTATTAGTCAAGTCAGTGCATACCTTTCACTTCATCCCCCCCCCCCCCCCCCCCCTCAATATGGACAAAACAAAAGGCAGAGGCAGGCCACCTGGCAGGCCTGTTCAAGGTCGCGCTGTTGTGATTTTGTGCGGCCCTCGACCAAAGTACAGTGTTCACTTCAGAAGAAGGCACGTGCCATCAACCCCCAATATTGTCAGGACGTAGTTGACTAACACAGAACACCTAATCTTTCTCAGCTTCCGCACAGAAGCGTGACATATCTTCCTCCTCCTGCTCTGATTCTGGCACCCCACTTAATACTCAGTCGGCCGCTACCACCAAAGTGCCATCATCCCTAGGCTCAGCAGTGTGGAATTTTTTTTGTGTGTCTACCTCACGAAGGCACATGATTACAAAGCACAAACTGCAATGGGATGACCACCTGAGGAAAAGCAGCTCACAAAAGCAAAGCCACACACCGCAGTGAAAGATACCAGGCTGCAATTTTTTCTCAAAAAAGGTGATACCTAAACTGTACCGTGATGTTGAAAGGCAAGCTGGACAGTGTCATTCAGCTACCTCAGCCCGGCGACCATATGGGCTTGAAAACCGCAACGGCCTACACTCTCGCCACGGTGCGCACCAGTCCAGCATGGCCGTCACTGCACAAACAGCTGTTTGCGGTGCGTTACACAGTGAGTTTGGTGTGTCAGTGTAAAGCAGTATTCTAATTACACTCCCTGATTGATGTATACACACGCAAGATGTTTTAAAGCACTTTAGGACTGCAATTTAGCATTCAATGTGATTTCTGCCCTTAAAACGCTGCTTTGCATCAAATCCAGATTTTTCCTGGGGACTTTTGGCGTCTATCCCACTCCGCCATGCCCCCCTCCAGGTGTTAGACCCCTTGAAACATCTTTTCCATCACTTTTGTGGCCAGCATAAGTGTTTCTAGTTTTCAAAGTTCACCTCCCCATTGAAGTCTATTGTGGTTCGCGAAGGTTCTGTGAACCGAACTTTTGCAGAAGTTCGTGAACCCAGTTCGCGAACCGAAAATCGGAGGTTCGGGCCATCTCTATTTACTATGACACACCTCCCAGCCATATTGACTATTAAAGAAAACCTGTATTGAGAAAAACCTCCCCTGGGGGGTACTCATGTCCGAAACCTATTGATGCTTCCCTGTCCTTCTCGGTCCCACGGCGGCGGAGATAAAGCTCCCTGAACAGCAGGGATGTAAATGTTTACCATCCTGGCTCTAGCGCAGGCGCAGTATCAGCTCTCCGCCTCGGAGATAGACAGAAATAGCCGATCGCTGTTGGGCCGCTCAACTGCACAGGTGCAAGTCTCCTGCAAGTCTTCTGCGCCTGCGTAGTGGAGCGGACCCGACAGAGATCGGCTATTTTCACCTATCTCCGTGCGGAGAGCCGCAACAGCGCCCCCGCTGGAGCCAGGAAAGGTAAATAAATCAGCTCTTAGTCAGGCTAGTCGAGGGAGGATTCCGGGACACTTCGGGGGAGCCAGCGCTAGATTGCCTGCAGCTGCAGGGGAGGGGGAAGCATCATTGGGACCCCCAAGGGAACTTTTTTTTGATACAGGTTCTCTAGATCATGGTAGGGTATCTACTGTTCCATGAATAGTGTTGCAATATTGATCAGGTTGGTAGCCCCTATCTGCCCTCTGTGAGTGGTTATAACCTTTTTTGATGTTCTAATATACTAGGTTTCCTCTCGGACGGTGCATGAGGTGCTCTCATTATATCCTTATGTACTTACAGTTTTTTGTGCCAGTTGATTTAGCTGACACTTTTTTGCATAATGATGAGTGTGTGGTTTTATATACCGGTATATTTTCATCAATAAAAATGCAGTTTTGAGCAGCATATACTGGTTTGTCCTCTCTTTTCTTTTTCTCTTATGCTTACCAGTGCTGGAACCTGCATGGACCAAACACTTCAAATTACGGTTGTTTCAGATTTTGTGTCTCCTCTGGACTCAACCAATCAGACTGCTGGTGAGAGGCCGTCCTATTTCCTGCGCAACTCTCAAAATGCTCCCCTCCTGTTGGCTTTTCCCAAGGTAAACTACAGACTGAAATATAATCTTCTCAACATGAACATTGCGTGCGAAGCCTAAAGCCCAGGTTCAAAGGATTTTACATAAGTGCATATTACACTTTATAATTGTAAATCTTCAATGCCTCTAAAGGTAGTCATACACCAGGCAACTTGTTGGCCAATCAACTATCCGATTCCGATTATTATAACTGAATTGGATGAAATCGGTGCCGTCAAATGCATGCTCGACCGAGTCAGACAATGCAACCAATTTCAGGACTAAATTGGTTGCATAAGTAGATTGCGCATTCTGCAAAATGTTGGGCCGATCGGGTGCATGGTGGTAAGGCCGTGCAATTTCAGGACAATCAACAAACGCGGAAAAAAAACCACTGCTAACCCCCCCAATGTTAAATGTTTCCCTGGTGATCAGTGCATGATATACATTACCTGGCTGCGGCCTCTGCTTGTCTCCGCAGGCTTCAGGCGCATTCCCCTCTCCTTACATGCACACCCCACGTGGTTGCCTAGTAAGGGGCTTCGCTTATGACGTCAGACGTCATACACGCGGCCAAGTTACTAGGCAACCATGGCACGCATGTATGCAGAACAGAGTGCGTCTGGGGCCAGCGGGGACAAGCGTAGTTTGGTCTCGGCTGTGTCAGCTGGGTGCCTCATCAGAGCAGCTGATTTGTAAACACAGGATGCTAACCTTATGTCTGCTTCCATGAAAGCAGGAAGTAGACACACTGCAGATTTATTGCAGGATTTGTATCAGCTGTAACAAAGTAATGTTTTTCTTTAAAGGTGATTATGCTGTTGCGTATCTTTTAGAGCAGAGAGGAAGTTCTGAATTCAGGTCCGCTTTAAAGCCAACCTGCAAGTTTGTCCAGTGTAAAAATGATGCTTTTTGTGGCAGGGATTTCAAGGGTTAACCTCAGCCCTTCCTTAGTCGCCCTCTGTTTTGGCAGCCGCTTATCAGACACCTGGAAGGCAGACAAGGCCACTCTGATAAACAGAGGCAATGCCAGGAGGCACCTCATTATTAATGCTGAGTTACCAGCAAACTGTCAGGCTTTGTTCACTTCATAATCGCTGACGGCAGCCATTTTCAATTTTCTGTGCGTTTTTTTAATCCTCTCTGCGCTTAGCTGCGCGCTGTGATTTTGTATAAAGCGCTTTTGCAGAGCGAATTGTTTTTTCACTTCCTGACCCGGAAAAGAATAAATACAATGGCCTTAATTCACTAAGATCATGCTGGAGATAATAAGGCAATAGAAAACTTACCTCCACACAGTAAGAGAGTTATCTTATCTCTTCATTCCTTACGTTACCTCTTCTGTAGTTAATTTTCCTCCTCTGTAGTTATTTTCACACGCAGTTAATGAACAGCCTGTCTTTAACTCTGGAGTTATTTTAAGGATTGAAGAGATAACTTAAAGACAGAAGAGGTAACTTTAGGTTTGCCTGAGGTAAAATGTTTCCTGAGTACTACATGCCTTATCACCATGGTGATAACTAGAGAAACGTTATTAAAGACAGGAGATAAGCTTAGTGAATTGAGGCCATTGTATTTGTTCTTAAAAGCGCTGGGGAAATCACTATAGAAAGCGCTTTTTTAAGCGCTTTGTGATTTTCCTATAACTTCTATTGAGCAAAGACGCTCAGAAAATGTCACAGGCAGCGCTTTGCTGAGCGGTTTGTTAACGAACCGCTCAGATGTGAACACTCTCATAGAGAATCATTGCACAAGCTTTCTAGGGCGATTTTTCAAAAATCGCCAGCGCTTGAAAAAAAGGGCCAAAAAACGCCCTTAGGAGTGAACAAGCCCTCATAGCAGCTCATACAGGGGAAGTCACAGCAGTGAGGGCCAGTTCACACTACACGGGTCAAAACCTGATCTGTGTAAACACGTATCAATGAAATGGATTCTTGGGCTTCCGTTGTTGACCCCTGATCCTGCGTTCTGCATGCAGTGAATGAGACGCATGCGTGGATCCAGAATAATCATTCTGTCCTCATACCTCACAACTTTTTGAGATAAGAAAAAGGGGCACTTAAGCCACGCCCCTGCCACACCCCTGATCACGCCCCCATCACACCTCTAGTCACGCATACCATAAAGATTTCATAAGAAAAATATGTTGTTTTATAATTCAGACCACACTGATCCTTCCTATCCTGGTTCATTTCCCTTCATATTAAAAAAACAAAGGACTACGGGATATCTACCTCAAAATACATGCCCGTCTCACCTTATATATAGGATACAATTTACAAGAAGGCTTAAAGGGATACTTAAGTCAAACAAAAAAAAAATGAGTTTTACTCACCTAGGGCTTCCAATAGCCCCCTGCAGCTGTCCGGTGCCCTCGCCGTCTCCCTCCGATCCTCCTGGCCCCGCCGGCAGCCACTTCCTGTTTCGGTGACAGGAGCTGACAGGCTGGGGACGCCAGTGATTCTTCGCGTTCCCAGACACATTAGCACTCTCTATGCTGCTATATGGTATATGATATATGCTATAGCAGCATAGATGGCGCTATTGTGGCCAGGAACGCGAAGAATCACTTGCGTCCCCAGTCTGTCAGCTCCTGTCACCGAAACAGGAAGTGGCTGCCGGCGGCGCCAGGAGGATCGGAGGGAGATGGCGAGGGCACCGGACAGCTGCAGCAGGCTATTGGAAGCCCCAGGTGAGTAAAACTCATTTTTTTTTGTTTGACTTAAGTGTCCCTTTAAGGTGGCCACTAACAATCCAATTTCTAGTGAAAAATCGTTCGAGCGATCAGAAATTCTGATCGGAAGTGAGATATTGTAATACATCGTTCACTACACCATCAACGAACCAATCTTTGCTTCCTCTCTATTGCAACCAACAAGAAAATCCAAATTTTGGTTCGACGAAAATTTATTCGGCCGACATTTTTTTCACTCGTTCATAATCGATTGTGTCCATCAACTGAGATTATTTACAAACAATTCGATCAAAATTTCTGATCGCTTAAACGATTTTTCGCTAGAAATTGGACCGTTACTGGCCACCTTAAAGGGAAGGTTCAGGGACAGTTAAAAAAAAAATAAAAATCCAAATCCACTTACCTGGGGCTTCCTCCAGCCCGTGGCAGGCAGGAGGTGCCCTCGGCGCCGCTCCGCAGGCTCCCGGTGGTCTCTGGTGGCCGACCTGACCTGGCCAGGCCGGCGGCCAGGTCGGGCCTCTTCTGCGCGCCATTGTGCGTTCCACGCCGGCGCGCTGACGTCATCGGACGTCCTCCGGGCTGTACTGCGCAGGCTCAAAAAATGAATGAATGGGAGGTGAACGTTGCTCATATTAACATTTAAAAATAAACCTCATGCATCCGAGCAACGTTCACCTCCCATTCATTCGCCAATAACTTTATCACTACTTATCAATGAATTGATTTATATCTTGTTTTTTCCGGCAATAATTAGGCTTTCTTTGGGTGGTACATTTTGCTAAGAATTATTTTTTTATAAATCCATTTTAACAGGAAGATTAAGAAGAGCCATTATAGTTTGAAATTGATATACGCTACTGTAATTAAAACTCATGTATTTTATTTGCCCTTTTGTCCCAGTTATTACACCGTTTAAATGATGTCCCTATCACAATTTATGGCACCAATATTTTATTTAGAAATAAAGGTGCATTTTTTAAGTTTGCGTCCATCACTATTTACAAGCTTATAATTTAAAATAATATAATAACATACTCTCTTGACATGCATATTTAAAAAGTTCAGATCCTTGGGTAACTATTTATGTTGTAATTTTTATTTATTTTTATTTTTTTATTAAAAAATGTATTTGGGTAATTTTTGGTGGGGGAGGGAAACAGCTTATTTTAAATGTAAAATAATGTAATTGTTTAATAAAAAAATGTATGTGGGTACAGTTTACTATTTGACCACAAGATGGCCACAGTCAAAAAGTCCTGGATGCGAACGACCTTGCATCCAGGAACTAGAAAGAGGACCAGAAAGACGGCGGTCTCTGATGAGAGATCGTCGTTTTTTCTGCGGAGGACATAGATTGGTGAAAGGGAACTATATTCCCATTCACTGATCGGGGGCTAGCGGCAGGCGGCGGAAGCACGCGCTCAATCGCGCGAACCGCGCAGCAGCAGAGCCTATCTGGATGAACATGCTCGTCCAGATAGGCTGAACTGGTTAGAGTCAATCAAACACATTGTTTTCAGTAGAATAATAGATATATTGACAAAGATCTGTTCATCATTTCTGAAAGAGGGACAAATGAGGAGGAAAGAGGGACAGAGGGACGGGGCTCCCAAAGAGGGACAGTTGCGAGCTATGTGTCCCCAAACTTGCAGAATGGGCCGAACACATCCCTTCCAATGAAGCAATGTGATCAGATCCTTCTGATTAACATGGGATCTGTTCACATCCGTTAGGATCCGTTCTGTTACAGTCCGCTAAACATGCTGTTTTTATGGCCAGTGTGAACTGATTCTCATGCAATCAATGCAGATATTGAAGACCGTCGAGTCCTTCGAACAAGTCTATGGTTCTACGAGAAAGGGGGGGGGGGGGGCATCTAGGTTCATTCATGTTTCATTTGTTTATTTTTTTGTAATCCTGGCTGAAGGCCGGGTTCACACTGTACCGGATGAGAAACTGCTCCTGTAAAAAACTTGATCCATATTCTGTTTAAATTGATCAGTTTGTTACATTGGGCATCATTTTTTCATCCAGTTTTCCGTTCTGTCCTCACCCGCTTAGTACCTGTCACTGCGCTGCGCCACCGCTGTTCATTCAGGTCCCTGCACTCTAGAAACACCGGTATACCGAGCCCAGAGCTCCTTCAGGAGCATCAGAAATCAACTGGCTTGCAAAAGACCAATGGGAGTCCTCCATGAGCCCCAGAGAGGATTTTGATTGGTCCACAACTCAATCCCTCGGGGAGGGAGGATTCCTATAGGTCTATTACAAGCCAATTGTATCCTGACACTTCTAATGGGGCTCTGGGAGCTGTATACTGCTGCTTTTAGCGCGCATAGGACCTTAATGGATGGCAGCAGGTGAGAAATATCCAAAAAGTATACGGCAAGAAGCCTAGTGGGATTGGACACCGTCGCATTGGCTACCAATGATTCTGCCAGCCTTCGTCACTATCCACTTTGGCCGGCCAATCCGGAAAAGCCGTACGGAGCCCAAACTTGCGTTCTACTCACTGGAACAGATCAATAGATCTATTATGTGACGCTCTGCTACAGGGAAAGTTTTTATTGTGGTGGGGATCTAGTCACCCCTGTTTCTCAACCACAACAAATGAATGAAAGTTTGCAAAAAAAACTTTCCAATCTCCAGGCACTGGAGAGATCCTATAGTGCCTCCGATATAGCAGATTTCATGCATGAAGAAGTTGTGCAGATAATCAACACTAATTATCATTATGAACGCATCTTTGCTAGTCTACATAGCAGATTGCATACATGTAATCAACATAGGGAGAATTGGGACACAAATATCCTCGATTACACTGCTCATATTCTAATATGATTGATGTCCTTCATAAGATAATGAGAAAAGTCATATTCTGTAAATATACCAGTAATGAGATTGAAGTTAAAGGGGCACTACAGCGAGAAACTGTAAAATTTAAAATATGTGCAAATATATATAAATAAGAAGTACATTTTTTCCTGAGTAAAATGAGCCATAAATTACTTTTCTCCTATGTTGCTGTCACTTACAGTAGGTAGTAGAAATCTGACAGAAGTGACAGGTTTTGGACTAGTCCATCTCTTTATAGGGGATTCTCAGGGATTTATTTATTTTCTAAAGCACTTAGTGAATGGAAGTTGCTCTGTCCAACTTCCAAAAAACTGTGTAGTGAGCAGGGAAGCTGGCCAGCATCATTGTTTAAATCCTTTTTTGGGAATATCTTTATAAAGAATAAAAGCCTTGCTGAGAATCCCCTATGAAGATATGGACTAGTCCAAAACCTGTCACTTCTGCCAGATTTCTACTGCCTACTGTAAGTGACAGTAATATAGGAGAAAAGTAATTTATTGCTTATTTTACTCTGGAAAAGATGTACTTCTTATTTGTATATGTTTTGCACATATTTAAAATTTTACAATTTTTCGCCATAGTGCCCCTTTAAGAAGAGTAATTTAATAATTGAGACATTTTACATCGTATGGTTATTTGTGCATACTCCATAAGAATACTAGTATCTGGCACTGTTACTGAGTGAATACTGTTCCTTTTTCTTTCTCTATTAATAATTTAGATACATTATTATGCCTTAAAATTGGAAAATTAGTGGTATTTTCAAACTGGTGTTTTGCTATTCCTATCACATGCATGTTACTATACCACTTAATAAAAAAAGGTTTTGAAAAAAAAAAAAAAAAGTTTGCTTTCATAAAACAGAAAGAATTTGCGATAATTCAGGTTGGAGTGAGCTTGAGATGTCTCCCAGTGCATCAGTGCTGACTATATGCAAATTAACCATTGTTACCCTTAAGCCCCATCTACACGATACGATTCTTTGTACGATTCGATTACAATTCTATTTACGATCCGATTAAATCCAACATGTCCGATCGGTATTCAATTCGATTCAATTCGATTTGCCATTGTTTTGCAATGGGAAATTGAATTGAATCGACTTGAATCCCTATCGGACATGTTGGATTTAATCGGATCGTAAATAGAATCGTAATCGAATCGTACAAAGAATCGTATCATGTAGATGGGGCTTTAGAAGCTAAACACACCTCCAGAGCTGCTGGAATGCAATGATGTGTCAGCTTGTTAATTTGTACAGAGCCACAATAATCCAACATGCATACAGACTGTTTCGGATTGTTTGATCCTCATCAGTGCATAGCATGGATTAATTTGGCTCTATGGAGTAGGGCTTATAACACCGAGAGGTACAGACTAACCAGCAAGCTCATGGTGACCCAGAACTCAGAGTGTGTGAGGGGCTACAATGGTCCTAAAAGCCCCCTTACTAAAATGCTGTGGAAAAAATAACAAGAACGTATTACACCTGTGCTATGTAAGTCCCCAGATACGCTGTCCGGCAAGGAGCACACATGACATAGCGTTCTGCAGTATAACTCCCGGCGTTCTGCTTTCACTCAGTTTGTCACACCCATATTTCCACATTCATTTGCGAACCACACTGGTGGGAACAATGGAAAGATGATATGCTGGAGCTTACTGGCTCTACAGAATTACTGCAAAATCCACCACAGGAAGGCATAGTAATCCCAACCATCTCTCATACTGTGGGATCTATTTAAAGGATACCCGAAGTGACATGTGACATGATGAGATAGACATGTGTATGTACAGTGCCTAGCACGCAAATAACTATGCTGTGTTCCTTTTTTCTTTCTCTGCCTGAAAGAGTTAAAAATCAAGTATGTAAGTGGCTGACTCATTCCTGACTCAGACAGGAAGTGACTACAGTGTGACCCTCACTGATAAGAAATTCCCCTTTTTACCTCTTTCTTGCTTTCAGTAGCCATTTTCTGAAAGGAAAGTGTTTTATAGTTGGAATTTCTTATCAGTGAGGGTGGGGAGGTTTCTTTGCTAATTGGCTGTACTTGCGGTTGGGGAGAGGGAGTGGCCCCCAAAGCCTCTGGAGCCCGCCTGCGATCTGATTGCTTCACCCATACTAAGAACTGTTCGGATTCTGGGAGCTCATCATCCCTGGTAGCAGGAAAAAAGGGCGCCGGCTGAGGGTGGCCGAAAAGGCTGCCGCCATAGACTTTAATGCAATTGTCGTTAATACGGTAAAAAAAAAAAAAAAATCAGAAAAAAGGGTGCCTCGATAAATATCGTTAACAACATTAGAACATTAAATGTTTTTGAAGTATGTTATCGTTTTAGCAGCTTGCAACGTTATAGTTTTTGTCATATTATTTTGTCTATATGTACAGATTTTATGTTGTGAAAGATGTTATCATTTCTATGTGGAAAAGGATGTTTCTGCAGAGGAAGTGGTTAGGGTTAGGCAACAACCAGGGGGAGTGGTTAGGGTTAGGCAACACCAGGTGGAGTGGTTAGGGTCAGGCAACACTAGGTGGAGTGGTTAGGGTTAGGCACCACCCGGGCGGCGGTCAATTTTAGGCACCACCAGGGGGGGTTAGGGTTAGGCAACACCAGGGGGAGTGGTTAGGGTTAGGCACCACCAGGGGGGCGGTTATGGTTAGGCACCACCGGGTGGGCTAGGGTTAGGCACCACAGTGGGGGTAATTAGGGTTAGTCACGACCCAGTTGGCGGTTAGTTGTGGGCTCCACCAGGGGGAGTGGTTAGGGTTAGGCACCACTGGGGGGGAGGGTGGTTGGGGTTAGGCACCACCGGGGGGATTAGTTAGGGTTAGGCACCATCAAGGGAGTGGTTTGGGTTAGGTACCACCAGGGGAGGGTTCTTTGTGAGAGTGGGGTTGGGTTAAGCTGTATTGTTGAATTACGTAACGATTTTTAACTTTAATATCTTTTCATTATTATTTCCTGTCTGTTTTAACAACGGTATTTATCATCAACCAAGTTTAACCACTTGAGGACCACAGTGGTATACCCCCCTAAAGACCAGGCACATTTTGGCTAAAACACAGAACACGAGTGATCCCCCCCCCCTTTTCCCCCCACCGACAGAGCTCTCTGTTGGTGGGGTCTGATCGCTAGAGATGTCGCAAACCTCCGATTTTCGGTTCGCGAACCTCCGCGGAAAGTTCAGTTCGCGAAAAAGTTCGCGAACCGCAATAGACTCCAATGGGGATGCGAACTTCAAAATTTTAAAACATTTCTACTGGCTGGAATAATGTTAGAAAACATGTTTCAAGTGTTCTAATACCTGTCCCACCCTCCACCCTATTCCCTCCTACCGGAGGGAGGAGGGTCTCATCTGCCAGGGAATTCCAGTATTTCAAAAGCCAGCTAACATACCGTGGCTGGGGATTGAACCCCAGTATCTGTGTATGGTAGGTAACTAACATATCCATTATACCACCAACACTTCTAGCTGAAGCTAGCCTAGCATGTACAATTTATGCTCAGTCCAAAAGAAAAATAACATTTATATCATGCTTTTCTCCTGGCAGACTCAAAGCACCAGAGCTGGGGATTGAACCCAGGTATCAGTGTATGGTAGGTAACTAACATATCCATTATACCACCAACACTTCTAGCTGAAGCTAGCCTAGCATGTACAATGTATGCTCAGTCCAAAAGAAAAATAACATTTATATCATGCTTTTCTCCTGGCAGACTCAAAGCACCAGAGCTGCAGCCACTAGGGCACACTCTATAGGCAGTAGCAGTGTTAGGAAGACTTGCCTAAGGTTTCCTACTGAATAGGTGCTGCCTTACTAACAGACAGAGGAAAGATTCGAACCCTGGTCTCCTGTGTCAGAGGCAGAGCCCTTAACCATTACACCTTCCAGCCACTGCTTAAAGAGACTCTGAAGCGAGAATAAATCTCGCTTCAGAGCTCATATAGCGCTATAGCGCGGCTTAACGGGGGTCCCTTCACCCCCAAAACGACCACTGCGACACTTGGTCGCAGATTTGGTCGTGATTTATTGCTTCCTGGAGGCAGGGCTAACGGCTGCAGCCCTGCCTCCAGTCGCGTCTATCAGCGGCGCATCGCCGCCTCTCCCCCGCCCCTCTCAGTGAAGGAAGACTGAGAGGGGCGGGGGAGAGGCGGAGATACGCGCTGACAGACGCGCGTGGGGCAGGGCTGCGGCGGCTAGCCCTGCCCCAACCAGGAAGCGCTCCCCCGCATTACGGAGGGGATTTGGGGGGACAGGGACCCCCGTTAAGCCGCGGGATAGCTGCGTTTTAGCAGGGGCACACATGCCCCTGCTATCTATGAGGTCTGAAGCGAGATCTATTCTCGCTTCAGACTCTCTTTAAAGAGAACCCGAGGTGGCCTTGTATTACGTAAGTGGGGCACAGAGGCTGGTTGGGCACACTAACACCAGCCTCTGTTGCCCCATCGTGTGTGTCAAAGACCCCCCTGCTCGCCGCTAAACTCCCCGCAGTGCTGGCGACACGCAGCGCGTCGCCAGCAGAATGTTTACTCTATCGCTGTCTGTCAGCGCCGCTCCCACGCCTCCTCCGCATCGCCGCTACCCGCCCTCGTCCCTTCCCTCCAATCAGCGGGAGGGAAGGGACGAGGGCGGGTAGCAGCGATGCGGAGGAGGCGGCGGAGCGGCGCTGACAGACCTCGCTAGAGTAAACATTGTGCTGGCGACACGCTGCGTGTCGCCAGCTCTGCGGGGGTATAGCGGCGAGCAGGGGGGTCTTTGACACACACGATGGGGCAACAGAGGCTGGTGTTAGTGTGCCCAACCAGCCTCTGTGCCCCACTTACGTAATACAAGGCCACCTCGGGTTCTCTTTAAGGATATGTAGCATGGCCTTGCCTTGTGCTTTTGCTGTTTTATTGCATGCTGCACTTTCGACCTGTGTGTGTCAAAGCAGCAATTTGCACCTGACTAATTGACATTAAAGAGCTTCTGGTGATTTGTATTTGATGACATTCATCAGCTGCCCTTGTGGTGTGCGGAGTGTGGCTGCTCTCAGGAGGTGAGGAGAGCAGGGCACAGCCTTTGGCAAAGGTGTGACATCATTCTATTCAGTGACTGTCAAACCACTTCCCCGTCACACAACTAGGAGGAGAGGCTGCCCAGGACGGACCTCATTCTTCTCACTGATCTCCCTGGCTGCTAGACCTCTACACCTCCCAGGTACTCACAGATCATCTCTCTATTCTGCCTTCTCTGCCTCCAGCCATCCATCCAGCTAGACAACTCATCATCTGCTGCTCATTCAGGGGAGAGTTTGAAAATAGCTGCAATTTTTGGGACCCCAGCAAAAAGTGAGGCTATATTCTTCTCAGCTTTTTAAAGGGAATCTTAACTGAGAGGGATATGGATGTTTCCTTTTGAACAATACCAGTTGCCTAGCAGTCCTGCTGATTTCTGGCTGCAGTAGTGGCTGAATCACACACCTGAAACAAGCATGCAGCTAATCCAGTCTGACTTCAGAGCACCTGATCTGCATGCTTGTTCAGGGGCTGTGGCTAAAAGTACTAGAGATTGGTGTTAGAAAACCAGTCCTCAAGAAAGGATCTCAGTTGATCTGGGAGCTTATTAATAGCTCTCCACCAATATCAACTCGCAAGGGCCCCAAAACTTAAGCACTTGACTTAAACAAAAAAAGGGAAGAAAGAGTTTGAAGAAGCCTCCAGTAGATCCAGAAAAATAGAAAATCTTTATTGTAGATCAGTACACAGCAATCAACTCACGATTAAAAACTTGAGGATCCCCATAGATCGCTTATAATCTAACTATGGAAACTGGCTAATCAATATGTCTTGCTGGCTGCTTGTATGTTCAACCCGCAAAGGACATGTTGTTTAAACAGATGCATCAATCAGTGAACACTTTTTTAATCTGGATATGAGGAAAACTTATTGATAACGGAGTGAACTGTGGTTTGAACTAGTTATTTTTACTTCAGTAACTGGCTTGGAAATCCCATCCAAAAATGTTTCAAGAAAAGTGGGTTAACTCTGTGAATGAGAGCATCTGTCATGTCCTGCGAAGGATTGAGTATTTAAAGTGGCAAACAGCCTTAAATCCTAAAGTGCTGTAGCGCAAGCTTCAACATTGGTGGTGTGATTGAAGTGTAGGACTGGAGGCGTATGAGGGGTGGGTGGGGCCCCCCTGGGATCCTCAAGTTTTTAATTGTGAGTTGATTGATGTCTGTATACTGATCTACAATAAAGATTTTCTATTTTTCTTAAAAGTACTAGACACAGGATTAGCAGGAGAGTCAGGCAACTGGTTTTATTTGCAAAGGAAAAACCAATATCCTTTTCAGTTTAGGTTCCCTTTAAGGAAGCAAAGACAGAAATAGAAAAAAAAAGGAAAGGACATTATTCTTGCACAACTCGGCAACGCAACAATATTGGAGATTCAGACTCTGAGGATAGAAGCGCAAGTTAGAGGATTAAGCGGTAGAATGTGCTCTGATACTTCATTGAAGTTAATGGGTTAATCCAGTACGTTTGTGTGCTCTTGTATTGGATGAAGGTAAGTTGTGCTCACGAAAGCTGGTCAGGGGGTAGTGTTGCCTGTGAATTTTTGCCATTCGTCACTTTCGCATCAAAAATGCTATTTTTGATTTCGAGAAAAAATATTTGCGAAAATACATTTTATTGAGTGAAAAGTGAAAAATCCGCAAAAATGTGAAAATCACAAATTGATTTCAAAACGAAATTTTGATGGCATTTTAACTCGAAAGTCGAATTTCACATTATTTCTGCGAAAATGTATGTGGAAAAAAAAAAAATATTGGCATTTTTGCTTAGGGGTTGGGTACAGCACGGTCAGGTTTGGTCACTGGGTTTTGGCAGTAGCAAAACTGATGCCAGGGTCCAAAGGATGTATCGGTCGCCAAAAGTCCTTATGGGAGCATTCACACTGCAGTATTTGCAATCACAGAAGCTCTGCATGTAGCACTTGGTGAATGTTCGCAAAAAATTGCAGCGAAATATCAGAAAAAAAAATCGCATTTCCTTTTGACTTAAAGTCTGAAACAGCCCTTAGTGCAGATTAGGAGGCTAGTGTTGGGGTACAATAAAGGGTATTTTAGCAGCTGTGTCCATCTCTTTCCTCTCTTCTGATTTGAAATTGTGGACTACCATTGGAGCACGCTGCAGGTAAGCCCAGTGTGGCTGTATCCACCCCTGCTGCATTTCATGCAAGTGCTTTTTTCTCTTCATATTCGCAATTAATAAAATGTATAATGATTTCCAAGACACAAAAGGGGGAGAGAGGCCTGCCCTTGCGATATTGAATATTTATAAGCAGATTGTGTAAGCGGTCATGCATAACCTTGTGCTATGTTGTATAGCCGTGCGCTGCCTCTCTGTCTGTCACCCCTTGTTTACATTGTATGTATCGCTATATATTGTCCAGCGCTGCGTAATATGTTGTCGCTTTATAAATAATATTAATAATGTAAGTAAGCTCTCATATTACATAGAGGTAGTAAAATTGGTCAGTGATTGGCCAATAAGTGTTTACCAGTCTTGAGAATACGATAATCCTAATCCGATTTTAAAGGTTAGATTTCATACTACATGGGTAGTGGTACAATGGGCTAATCATGGGACAATCAAAATTGATTGTGTGTACGCACCTTTAGACAATTGATGGGGACAAAGTGATAACGCCATGACAATATGTGCCTGGATCTCCTGAAGATCGGTAATCCTTTCGCTGACTCTCAGCACTGGCGCCAAATGCAGCTGTGTCAAATGTACATTTACCCCAAAGCAAATGCTTTCACAAATTACTGTTAGCGAAAATGTAAAAGACAAAAAAATTGAAGAAAAAAAAAGAAAAAAGCATCAAGCATACTGTTATTCAGTCTTTCCTTTCCTGGTGACGCGCAGAACTAATGGCTGATATATATTTTCGCCGGCGATTTTTAGAAATGCTTTGCTAATGAAAGTGTATGGAGGAGCGATTATGATTTTTAAAAATAGCAATCTCAGGACATGCAGGATTTTGTGAGCGCTTTTTCTTCAATGCAAAGTATAGGAGCGCAGGGACAGCAGCGACAGCGAGTATAAATCGCCAATGTAAGCGATTTGCATGTGATTTTTTTACAGCGCTGGAAATACCCAGAACCACAGTGCATTTGAATCCACCAAATTGCAAATCCCTAATCGATATCAGACACTCTTTAGAAATCATTACCTTAAATGCTGAAAAATCGCAATTGCGATCGCCTGCAAAGCGCTTACACAAAACACTAGTGAGGCCTGGAACCCACAAGAGCGTTCAGGGAGCGTTTTCGATCCCTAGCACTCTGCCAATGTAAATGGATGGGACTGATTCCACTAGAGTGATTGCGATTAAAGAAATCGCAATTGCAGAACATGCAGCATTTTTAGGAGCAAATAGATTATTTCACCGTGCGCTCCTCTGTCCCATAAAGTTCTCTAAACTGCATAAAACAAGCTAAATGCCTGACAAAAGAGATGCCAAAAAAATAGCTGGATCGCTAACTACCAGACAGGGGGCCTGATTCACAAAGCGGTGCTAACAGCACGCTGGTGAAAAGCCCTTTATCATGCCTAAACTCAGTTTAGGCATGATAAGTTTAGGCATGATAAGTTTAGGCATGATAAGTTTAGGCGTGATAAGTTTAGGCGTGATAAGTTTAGACGTGATAAGTTTAAGCGCCAACTGGGTTAGCACCGCAGTGCACAGCTGATCAAAAGTTTTATGCTAGCAAAGTCTGGTGCACTTCGTATAAAGTTTAATGGCGCTGCTTTGCGTGCGGGACTTTGCAAGCGATCTAAACTTATCTAAACTTATCATGCCTAAACTTATCACACCTAAACTTATCATACCTAAACTTATCACACCTAAACTGGCTTTTCACCAGAGTGGTGCAATGGTTATCATGCCTAAAGTCTCTAACTGGGTTAGCACCGCTTTGTGAATCGAGCCCAGTGTATCTAAGTCAATAATTGTATAGCGCTCAAGAGCCTGCAACAGCAGTTACTAGCATAAATACACCAACCCATTTTAAAATGCAACAGTTACATCCAGAAAGAAATATTTATACATATATGCAAAAGATCTTTAGTTAAAGTCCCATCTCAGCGCAATATAAACAGTTCCATATATAGTCCCTCCTTAAAATCTTCACACACGATATCTTCATTAAAATTCCATAAAACTATGCGCTCACCAGATGCTGTGGCCAGCCAATTTCGATCGGCAGATGCGTTTGTGACACTAGTCAGTATGATCCTAGGATTGCTTGACTCTCCCCAATTTCTTCAATGCTCGGTACATGCAAATAAATGCATAAACATAGTGTGACTCTGTTTTAACAAAGTTTGTATTAACACCACCAGCTAGCCTCCACCAGCACCAGTGAGAGCCTATTGTTAGCTACACACTCAGTGTGCTTGCAAACGACTTCCAACCTGACCTCACCTGATGTCAGTGCTGACCCTTCTACAGAGTACATTCAAAATCGGCGCTGGTAGACTTGGGCGCAGGATACAGCCGGTATGTGGCTTATCCTGCTGCTGCACAAGTCCCGGCCGTGTTAATTTAACTATTTCCCCCTCCAGGCCGCCATTGATGGTGGGGGAATGATATAATTTGGCTTCCAGCGATTGCTGGAGGCCGAATTATTGTGGTTTTTTTTTAAGCAACCTCGGCTCCGTCTTCTGACGCCGCCGACGTTACTCACTGAGCGCTGCAATAGACTGATTCCTATTACAGTCTATGGTGGCGCCGGCTGCGCCCAAAGCTAGCAGCGCTGAAAAGCACGGCTCCGCTTTTTACAGACCAGCTTCAGCGTTTTGATATATATTCAATGGTGGCATCTCAATTCAAATTAGGCCTACCTAGAAGCCCGGGTCCTACGGAGCGAGTGAGACGCTAATCCAGGAGGAGAGACTTTTTTTATATGCATATTAACTTGGAATTTGTGAGTGCACAATTTTAACTTTTATATTAATAAATAAAGACGGAGTAACACTATGTCGAGGCCTGTTTAGTTTCTAGGTAGCCCTAATTTGAACAGAGACGCCACCATTGAATATATACAAAAATGCTGAAGCTGCTCTGTGGAAGGGTCAGCACTGACATCAGGTGAGGTCAGGTTGGAAGTCGTTTGCAAGCACACTGGGTGTGTAGCTAACAATAGGCTCTCACTGGTGCTGGTGGAGGCTAGCTGGTGGTGTTAATACAAACTTTGTTAAACAGTGTCACACTATGTTTATGCATTTATTTGCATGTACCGAGCAGAGCCGGGACAAGGTCCTCCAGCACCCAAGGCTGAGACACCAAAGTGCGCCCCTCCTCTATCCCTCCCACCCCAGCCGTCACACACTGAATACAATAGTATTCAGTGTGTGACGGCTGGGGTGGGAGGCACCCCAGGGCCCCGAACACCTTAATCTCTAGTTATCTGGCTTGTAGTCACTTCCATTTTTCTCCTTTTCTTATTTCTTTCTGCTATACCAAGGGGGCTAATCAGGCTACCTATACCAAGGGGGCTAATCAGGCTACCTGTACCAAGGGGGCTAATCAGGCTACCTATACCAAGGGGGGGGGGGGGGCAATCAGGCTACCTATACCAAGGGGGCTAATCGGGCTACCTATACCAAGGGGGCTAATCAGGCTACCTATACCAAGGGGGGGGGGGGGGCAATCAGGCTACCTATACCAAGGGGGCTAATCGGGCTACCTATACCAAGGGGGCTAATCAGGCTACCTATACCAAGGGGGCTAATCAGGCTACCTATACCAAGGGGGCTAATCAGGCTACCTATACCAAGGGGGGGGGGGGGCAATCAGGCTACCTATACCAAGGGGGCTAATCGGGCTACCTATACCAAGGGGGGCTAATCAGGCTACCTATACCAAGGGGGGCTAATCAGGCTACCTATACCAAGGGGGGCTAATCAGGCTACCTATACCAAGGGGGGCTAATCAGGCTACCTATACCAAGGGGGGCTAATCAGGCTACCTATACCAAGGGGGGCTAATCAGGCTACCTATACCAAGGGGGGCTAATCAGGCTACCTATACCAAGGGGGCTAATCAGGCTACCTGTACCAAGGGGGCTAATCAGGCTACCTGTACCAAGGGGGCTAATCAGGCTACCTATACCAAGGGGGCTAATCAGGCTACCTATACCAAGGGGGGGGGGGGGCAATCAGGCTACCTATACCAAGGGGGCTAATCGGGCTACCTATACCAAGGGGGGCTAATCAGGCTACCTATACCAAGGGGGGCTAATCAGGCTACCTATACCAAGGGGGGCTAATCAGGCTACCTATACCAAGGGGGGCTAATCAGGCTACCTATACCAAGGGGGGCTAATCAGGCTACCTATACCAAGGGGGGCTAATCAGGCTACCTATACCAAGGGGGCTAATCAGGCTACCTATACCAAGGGGGCTAATCAGGCTACCTATACCAAGGGGGGGGGGGGGGGGGGCAATCAGGCTACCTATACCAAGGGGGCTAATCGGGCTACCTATACCAAGGGGGGCTAATCGGGCTACCTATACCAAGGGGGGCTAATCGGGCTACCTATACCAAGGGGGGCTAATCGGACTGCCTATACCAAGGGGGGCTAATCGGACTGCCTATACCAAGGGGGGCTAATCGGACTGCCTATACCAAGGGGGGATTATCGGGCTGCCTATACCAATTGGGGCTAATCGGGCTGCCTATACCAATTGGGGCTAATCGGGCTGCCTATACCAAGGGGGGATAATCGAGCTACCTATAAGAAAGGGGGGCTAATCTGGCTACCTATACCAAGGGGGGCTAATCGGACTACCTATACCACGGGGCTAATCAGGCTACCTATACCAAGGGGGGCTAATCTGGCTACCTATACCAAGGGGGATAATCTGGCTACCTATACTGGGGGGTTAGGATCAGATTGCTTACTCTGAGGAAGGGAGGGGTGAGGTTCTGGCTACTTGAGGCTGTGTTCACATTATAAATCGCCAGTGCTATCGTAAGCGCTGGCGATTTGGTGAGCACTTTTCTAAGCGATTTTTTTGCTCAGCGATTAATTTTTTTTTCACTTCCTGACTGACGTCTTTGAACTCTTTGACCCGGAAATGAATAAATACAATGGGCTTGATTCACAAAGCGGTGCTAACTGTTAGCACTCCTGTGAAAACCCCCTTAGCACGTCTAAACAAGCTTTTCGCGCATAAAACTTTACGCGCGTACTGCACAGAGCGCAGGGCGCACCGCGCGAAGTGCCCATTAAAGCCTATGGGACTTAGCGCGCGTAAAACTTTATGCGCGCAAAGTTAGCGCACGATCTGATTGAGAAATCCGGTGCTAACCTACTTAGCACCCTGGTTAGCGCATCTAAAGACTTTAGACGTGCTAAGTAGGTTAGCACCGCTTTGTGAATCAAGCCCAATGTGTTTATTCATTAAAGCACTCGGAAATCGCAATTCAAATCGATTTTCAAGTGCTTTGCGTTTTCCCTATACTTTCTATTGAACACAAACGCTCAGAAAATGGTGCAAGAGCCGTGTTTGCGGCACAATAGCAAGTGCATTGCTTATGTTAGAACACTCACATTAACCACCATTGCACTAGTGCTTAGCGCTTAAAAAAGGGCAAAATCTCATAGTGTGAGCAAGCCCTTCCAGAGGGCAAATCTGGCTACCCATGGGGGAATCTGGCCATCTATACTGGAAGGGACATGGCTACCTTTACAGCCTCTGGTCCTGAAGGCAGGGCCGGAGCTACCATAGGAAAAAATGGACAATTGCCCCAGGGCCCCAGAGCCTGTAGGGGCCCTCCAAGGTGTCCCTCCCCCATCTTAACTGTTGCTCCCCAGGGACTCTGCAGAGTCTGTTAAGTTGGGAGGTGATTGGGGGGAGGGTTAGCAGCCAGCTCAGGGGCCCAGGAGGGAAATTTGGCTGCAACAAAGGGCCTCTAATGATGCTTTCTGGTTGGGGGGTGTCTGTTGGGGGCCCCCAGGCTAATTTCGCCCTAGGGGCTAATTGTTACTTGAACCAGCCCTGCCTGAAGGACATTGTCCTGGCCCTGTCCTCTGGGCGCCTCTCATGCAGTATTCCCATACATTCACAACCCTTCTTTGGGGGAAGGGTCTTTGGCGCTGATTTGTTTTTAGTGGGAGCGACCACCAAGAGATTGAGTCTTCCTCAACAGCCCGAGTACAGGATGTCTTTTCCCCACATGCGCAGAAAGTGGTTGCAACATTGTAACCCTGGTTTGCAAGCACCCTGTTTTTCCATTTCTCTAATCACCTCTCCGGTCACACACTGCACCATATTGGACTCCAATCCTTCTTTTGTTTTTTTCTCATTGTCAATCGACCAATCCTCCTCGAAGGGTAAAGGTGAAGCATTAGGGAATATCCTGCTTAGCCTGTCTGGTGTCAAATTCCACCTGCAGAAGAACCCTATAATTACATTCTTGACTTTTAGATGCCATTGGGGATTTCTAAATAGACAAAAGGCTCTTTCCCATCAGCTCACCACTGACCAGTTTCATCCGCATCTCCAGCCCAAAGATGAAGCATTGAGGAATATCCTGCTCAGCCTGTCCCGTGTCAAATACCACCTGCTGAAGAACCTAACCTTACATTCTTGACTCTTGAGTTTTGGGTTTATGGATAAACAACAAAAGGCTGTTTCCCAACTGCTCATCACTGACCAGTTTCACCACTTCCATGTAGCATGAGAGCCTACCTACGCAATCTGCTCATAGTATTCAAAACCTGATGACCCTCAAACAAGACAAATAATATTTATATCGCACTTTTCTCCTGGCGGACTCAAAGCGCCAGAGCTGCAGCCACTAGGACGTGCTCTAAAGGCAGTAGCAGTTTTAGGAAATCTTGCCCAAGTATTCCTTACTGAATAGGTGCTGGCTTACTGAACAGGAAGAGCTGAGATTCAAACCCAGGTATCCTGTGTCAGAGCCCCAATACTCTATCCAGCCACTACATGGAAGTGGTAAAATTGGCCAATCTTCGGCCAATCAAAATTGAAAGTGTGTACCAGGCTTAAAGGAGTCATCAGGGGAAAAATTAATAATATAAGTGCTACTTACCAGGGGATTCCTCCAGCCCCATGGTCCCAGCACGTCCCTCGCCGCAGCTGTTCGCCGCAGCTCCGTCCCGGTCCCCGGTAATGACGTCAGGGTGACCTCCAGGTCGGCCTGTACTGCGCCTGCACAAGTGGTGTTGTCAATCACCGCCAAGGGGGCCAGAGCGAACTGCGCAGGTGGTAGTAGTTCTGCGCCTGCGCAGTCTGCTCCAGCCCACATGGCAGTGATTGACAGCACCTCTCGCGCAGGCGCAGTACAGGCCGACATGGAGGTCGCTCTGACGTCATCACCGGGGACCGGGACGGAGCTGCGGAGAACGGCTGATTGCAGAGCTGCGTCGAGGGACATGCTGGAAACATGGGGCTGGAGGAAGCCCCCGGTAAGTAGCACTTATTTGATTCATTTTCCCTGATGACTCCTTTAAGGGGAACCTTAACTGAGAGGAATATGGAAGTTTCCTATTAAACAATACCAGTTGCCTGGCAGTCCTGCTGATCTCTGTGGCTGAATCTAGAGATGAGCCGAAATTTTCGAAATTTCGAACTGCTTTTATTACGAATGCGAAATTTAACATTACGACCCAAATTCGTAATTTCGTAATTAATTTTCAAATCGTAATTTACAATTTCGTAATCGAAATTTCACTCCCGTAATGACGAATTTCGTGTCTCCAACCGAAATTTTACTTTTTCAAGTTTGTAAGGGTTTCTATCCCTCTAGATGCCTAAAATGAATAGCCCTCGCCCTCCTCCTCCTCCTCCCTCTCTCTCTCTCTCTCCAGAGATTTGTAGTATTTCAAAACCATACTCACATTCATGACATGTCCAGGGATCAAACCCAGGCCAACCACATGGAAGACAGCTATGCTCACCACCATACCACCAAACACACACTAAATAGACTGCTAACCTAAATCTTACTTGTAGACAGTCATATGAGACACATGCTGGGTGCAGGGCTTTGTGATTGGACCATGGACCATGCGATAGAGTGAGGTGCAAAAATGAAATCATGCCTAGCAGAGGATGGTTTCACAATGCTAAATGCTAGGCTGGCTGTGGTGCAATTGGTTAGTGCGTCTGGCTGGCAACAGCAAGGTTACAGGTTCGATTCCATCCAGGCATGTCTTTTCCTTTTGCGTTCAACAGTTGTCCAAACAGAGCCAACAGAGCCCCAGATAGCCATGTAGAGTTAGGTCACAGCTAGCCTGGCTGTGGTGCAATTGGTTAGTGTGTCTGGCTGGTAACAGCAAGGTTACAGGTTCGATTCCATCCAGGCATGTCTTTTCCTTTTGCGTTCAACAGTTGTCCAAACAGAGCCAACAGAGCCCCAGATAGCCATGTAGAGTTAGGTCACAGCTAGCCTGGCTGTGGTGCAATTGGTTAGTGTGTCTGGCTGGTAACAGCAAGGTTACAGGTTCGATTCCATCCAGGCATGTCTTTTCCTTTTGAGTTCAACAGTTGTCCAAACACCGAGCACAAAGTTTTGCATGCGTAAAGTTTTACGCACGCAAAATACCCCATGGGGTTCAATGGCGCAGCGCGCGCACGCAAAAGGAAAAGACATGCCTGGATGGAATCAAACCTGTAACCTTGCTGTTACCAGCCAGACACACTAACCAATTGCACCACAGCCAGGCTAGCTGTGACCTAACTCTACATGGCTATCTGGGGCTCTGTTGGCTCTGTTTGGACAACTGTTGAACGCAAAAGGAAAAGACATGCCTGGATGGAATTGAACCTGTAACCTTGCTGTTACCAGCCAGACACACTAACCAATTGCACCACAGCCAGCCTAGCATTTAGCACTGTGAAACCATCCTCTGCTAGGCATGATTTCATTTTTGCACCTCACTCTATCGCATGGTCCAATCACAAAGCCCTGCACCCAGCATGTGTCTCATATGACTGTCTACAAGTAAGATTTAGGTTAGCAGTCTATTTAGTGTGTGTTTGGTGGTATGGTGGTGAGCATAGCTGTCTTCCATGTGGTTGGCCTGGGTTTGATCCCTGGACATGTCATGAATGTGAGTATGGTTTTGAAATACTACAAATCTCTGGAGAGAGAGAGAGAGAGAGAGAGAGAGAGAGAGAGAGAGAGAGAGAGAGAGAGAGAGAGAGAGAGAGAGAGAGAGAGGAGGTTGGTTGGTTGGTTATTCATTCATTTTAGGCATCTAGAGGGATAGAAACCTTTGCAAACTTTAAAATACTAAATTTCGTAATTACGAAAATTTGCGTAATTTGCGAAAATTACGAAATTTCGATTACTGCTAAAATCGTAATTGTAGTAATTTCACGAAATTTCGGAAATTCGTAATTAGGTCATTACGCTCATCTCTAGCTGAATCACACACCTGAAACAAGCATGCAGCTAATCCAGTCTGACTTCAGTCAGAGTACCTGCTATGCATGCTTGTTCAGGGGCTGTGGCTAAAAGTGATCAGCAGGAGAGTCAGGTAACTGGTATTATTTTAAAAGGAAAAATTCATATCCTTCTCAGTTAAGGGCTCACACTGCAGGCGTTCTGGGTTTTTTCAGCTGCGTGCGGTTTTTCAAAACAAAAAATAAAGACAGTCCTCACAAGGATTTAGTTATACACCAACCGACTGGGTGATTGAATTCCAGACACCTCTAGCTGTTGTGTATATTCGCTGGGTCTACAACTAGCTAACATAAATCCCAAGGGGTGAGCAGCACAAACCAACTTGAATGCAATTTTTTGCAAAGCACGCACGCAGCAATGGAGATCCCCAATCTCATCAAGAAATATATAAATACAGAGGGGCTGCAGCACACAACAGGAAAACAGTGACAGGGGCTCTTGGTTACGCTTTAACGCGCTTACGCTCACCAACTGCGCCAAAGTGTCCCCAATCTGGTGAGTCCTACTCTAACCATACAATGCTAGTTTTTTTTAGCAGCAGTCTAGTGGGAATTAATCCAAAAACATAAGAGTCAACTAAATGGGAGAAAAGGAAATTAAAAACACCTCACCTTTCACTAGCTACCAAATGAACTCTCTGAACATGTGCAATGCACTCATTTATATGCTTAAGGCCTCTTTTCCACAGACTGCTGATAGGCAGTGAAATGCCTCTCAAACTCTTAAAACTGCTCACTGCTGCCTGGTAGTAACTGCTCACTGCTGCCTGGTAGTAACTGCTTGTTGCTGCCTGGTAGTAACTGCTTGTTGCTGCCTGGTAACTGCTTGTTGCTGCCTGGTAACTGCTTGTTGCTGCCTGGTAACTGCTTGTTGCTGCCTGGTAACTGCTTGCTGAGCACACAGCTCAACAGTTCGTGGAAAAGAGCGGATAGCACATGTTCAGAGAGTTCATTTGGTAGCTAGTGAAAGGTGAGGTGCTTTTAGGGCTCGTTTCCACTATCGCGAATCCGCATGCGTCCAACGCATGCGGATTCGCACATGGTATGCAAGTGGATGGGCCTGTTTCCACTGTTGCGTTGGTGATGTGCGTTTTTTTCAGCGGTGAAAAAACGCACAAAAGAGCCAACGATTTCGCCTGAGAGTGGAATGCATGCGAATCGCATGCAATGTATTTAATAGGGAAATCGCATGCGTTTTCCCCATGCGTTTTTTGCCGCGAAATAGGTACGATGTAAATTCACACAGGCAGTGACATGGTTAAAATCGCATATACCCTCACCTATGCGAATTCGCATGCGAATTCGCGGCAAAAAACGCATGGGAAATCGCATCCGCATGCTATTTTATCAGCGGTGGAATCCAGGCGATTCCGCACCGCAACAGTGGAAACGAGCCCTTAATTTACTTTTCTCCCATTTAGGGCACGTTTCCACTATAGCGAATCCGCATGCGGGCACTGCATACGGATTCGCATACTTAATGTTAGTGGATGGGGCTGTTTCCACGTGTGCGGCGGCGGCGGCGTTTTTCGGTGCGGGGAAAATCTGCACGACAGGGTCATGCAGATTCGCGTGCGGCAGGAATGCGGGCGAATCGCCGCGAATGTATTTGTCATGCGGATTTCCCCGCGATTTCGCATGCGATTTCGCATGAAAGCCAATGGAACTTAACACAGGCAGTGACATGGTTAAATTCGCATGGCTCCTTGTCATGCGAAATCGCATGCGAAATCGCGGGTAAATCTGCATGCGGAAACGCAGCCGCATGCGATTTCTTCAGCGGTGGAATCCAGGCGATTCCGCACCGCTACAGCGGAAACGAGCCCTAAGTTGACTCTTGGGTTTTTGGATTAGTTCCCACTAGACTGCTGATAAAAAAAAACTAGCATTGTATGGTTAGAGTAGGACTCACCAGATAGGGGACACTTTGGCGTAGTTGGTGAGCTTAAACGCATTAAAGCGTAACCAAGAGCCCCTGTCACTGTTTTTTTTTTTTTTGTGTGTGCTGCAGCACCTCTGTATTTATAACTAGTTAACTACAAAATCATAAAGGAAAAAAAGAAGGTGGATCTAGACCTCATTTATTCCAAAAGTACAAAACTTTATTCACGGACAGCACCAAACTGAATACAAATGAACACACTGATTAAAAAATAGTTTAGAAACCAGTCCAATAGGACTGTCCTGCCTCCCACAAACATCCATACACTGGACTCCACACATCCATCTGCACACAGTGCCGGATGTAAGCCAAGGCCACCTAGGCCATAGCCTAGGGCACCACAGGAGCAAGGGCACCAAAGCTGCAGGCTAAACTGGTGCAGAATTTGCAAGCTTGCAAATACTGTAATGCAGGGAGATCAGGTGAGTACCTGACCGCGGTACTCTGCTGCCAGCGGCCTGTGCAGCGGCCACCTTGCTCTCTGTGCACATTTGCATTGTGGCCGGTGGCTATGGATTTGGGCAGCATTGGAGACAGAGGGGAAGAGGAAGCTTCTGCACTGGAGATGAGCTGAGAAATGACCGACACTGATGGCTGCTGCGGTGTGAAGGCGAGCTGGCTACCTATACTGAAGGTGGAGGGGGTGAGGAGGGATTAAGGGAGTCACCTGGCTACCTATACTGGAGGGAAAGGGGGAGGGGTCATCTGGCTACCTATACTGGAGGGAAAGTGGGAGGGGTCATCTGGCTACCTATATCGATGAGCGGCCTTTCCATGCCAGCTCACGGAGGCTGCCGATCGCGGCTCGCACACGTAATGTAAACACGCAGGGAAAAAATCCCCGCTGTTTACATCAATAAGTAGATTGGTGATCCCCGGCCTCTGATTGGCCGGGGATCACCAATCTACTTATTGATGTAAACAGCGGGGATTTTTTCCCTGCGTGTTTACATTACGTGTGCGAGCCGCGATCGGCAGCCTCCGTGAGCTGGCATGGAAAGGCCGCTCATCGAGCCGCCGTTTCCATGCTATACCACTAACGACCCACCGACGCCTATCGGCGTTAGCTGGTCGTTAAGTGGTTAAAATGTAAATATGAAGGAAAGTGAACCAGGATAGAAAGGACCAGTGTGGTTTGAATTATAAAACAACGTATTTTTCTTATGAAATCTTTATGGTATGCGTGACAAGGGTGTGGCGAGGGCGTGGTCAGGGTTGTGTTGGGGGTGTGGCTTAAATGTCCCTCTTTCTCCTCTCAAAAAATTGGGAAGTATGATGAAGCCTCAGCAGAGTTTATGAGCCATGCATAGCAAGGTGGAGGCTATAGGTATACACAGTTATAGGTATACACCGTTCAATTTCCAAGCGCTGAGTTAGTGTGCAGCACGAAGAGGATACCGGCGGGCTGCGACTACCTAGTTGGGATTGGATGCCCCGTTTTCCACCGACGCAGCTGCCTTGTAAGTCCAGCTAGTACTCGCTGTTATTTCTTGACGGATTCCGCGGTATCGTGTGTAGCAGATGGGGGATCTCCTCCCCTGGAAGGACGTCTTCGTCCCGCGATCCACCCGCCATCCCCGCTGAGGAATCACATGATTCCTCAGCAGGGATCGCGGGCAGGGCCGGATTTGTACTCTTCACCGCCCAAGGCCACTGTCTCCAGCCGCCCCCCCTTCAGTATAGGTAGCGAGTTGACCCCTCCCCCTTCTCTCTATTATAGGTAGCCTGGTTAACCCCCCAGTATAGGTAGCCAGATGACCGCTCCCCCTTCCCTCTAGTATAGATAGCCTGATATATCTCGACCCCCCTTCCCCAGCAGGGGTGCAGCTAAGGTTTTTGTGGCCCCAAGCGGACTGTAGCAAGAGGCCATATCCTGCGCCGCGGCGAAAAATGGGTGTGGCTATCCCGCATAAGTGGGCGTGGCCATGACATGTGGGTGGAGCAGGAGGGCGGATTGGGGCGGGGCTGTTTAAAACATGGATGTTGGGGTGATCGCGCGGCCATGACATTGTATGGGCGAAGCTTAACCGTAGCACAGCAAATATAGGCAACTATGACCATTAAATAATAAATGCAGCAACAGTTACCCCAGACACCAGAAAATAAAAACGCAATTTGGGCCACATTTCAGCAGAAATCAAACGCAATTAGGGCACATTTTCAGCAGAAATCAAACGCAATTAGGGCACATTTTCAGCCGAAATCAAACGCAATTAGGGCACATTTTCAGCAGATATCAAACGCATTTAGGGCACAGTTCAGCAGAAATCAATCGCAATTAGGGCCACATTTTCAGCAGATATCAAACGCAATTAGGGCACAGTTCAGCAGAAATCAATCGCAATTAGGGCCACATTTTCAGCAGATATCAAACGCATTTAGGGCACAGTTCAGCAGAAATCAATCGCAATTAGGGCCACATTTTCAGCAGATATCAAACGCATTTAGGGCACAGTTCAGCAGAAATCAATCGCAATTAGGGCCACATTTTCAGCAGATATCAAACGCATTTAGGGCACAGTTCAGCAGAAATCAATCGCAATTAGGGCCACATTTTCAGCAGATATCAAACGCATTTAGGGCACAGTTCAGCAGAAATCAATCGCAATTAGGGCCACATTTTCAGCAGATATCAAACGCATTTAGGGCACAGTTCAGCAGAAATCAATCGCAATTAGGGCCACATTTTCAGCAGATATCAAACGCATTCAGGGCACAGTTCAGCAGAAATCAATCGCAATTAGGGCCACATTTTCAGCAGATATCAAACGCAATTAGGGCACAGTTCAGCAGAAATCAATCGCAATTAGGGCCACATTTTCAGCAGATATCAAACGCATTTAGGGCACAGTTCAGCAGAAATCAATCGCAATTAGGGCCACATTTTCAGCAGATATCAAACGCATTTAGGGCACAGTTCAGCAGAAATCAATCGCAATTAGGGCCACATTTTCAGCAGATATCAAACGCATTTAGGGCACAGTTCAGCAGAAATCAATCGCAATTAGGGCCACATTTTCAGCAGATATCAAACGCATTTAGGGCACAGTTCAGCAGAAATCAATCGCAATTAGGGCCACATTTTCAGCAGATATCAAACGCATTTAGGGCACAGTTCAGCAGAAATCAATCGCAAATTCGCAATTAGGGCTGCGGCTGCAAAAAGAAAAGAATTTACTCACCTGGCAGGCTGGCACTGGCAGAAGTCTTCTCTCCCTGGTCTCCTCTCCCGGCCGGCTTCTCAGGCGCGCAGTTCCCACGGAGCTCCCTCCCTGGCTTCCTCCTCCAATCTCCCGCGCTGATTCATGCAGGGCTACGGGTCGGGAAGATGGCCACCCGAAGCCCTGTACTGGAGACATAGTCTCCAGAGCAGGGCTTCGGCGGCGGCCATCTTCCTGTAGCCCTGCTCTGCTCTGCCAGCCCGGCGGGGCTGCGGGGAAAAAGTGACGTCACGCCGACGTCACGGAGCCGCCGAGGCCCCTAAGATTGTGAGGCCCCAAGCGACCGCTTGGTTCGCTTTATGCCTCGCGGCGCCCCTGTTCCCCAGTATAGGTAGCCAGAAGACCGCTCCCTCCTTTCTCTCCAGTATAGGTAGCCAGGTGACCCCTCCCCCTTTCTCTCCAGTATAGGTAGCCAGGTGACCCCTCCCACTTTCTCTCCAGTATAGGTAGCCAGATGACCCCTCCCCCTTTCTCTCCAGTATAGGTAGCCAGATGACCCCTCCCCCTTTCTCTCCAGTATAGGTAGCCAGATGACCCCTCCCCCTTTCCCTCCAGTATAGGTAGCCAGATGACCCCTCCTCCTTTCCCTCCAGTATAGGTAGCCAGATGACCCCTCCCCCTTCCCCTCCAGTATAGATAGCCAGGTAACTCCCTTAATCCCTCCCCCCCCCTTCCCCTTTCAGTATAGGTAGCCAGCTCGCCCTCACACCGCAGCAGCCATCAGTGTCGGTCATTTCTCCGCTCATCTCCAGTGCAGAAGCTTCCTCTTCCTTTCCGTCTCCAATGCTGCTCAATTCTATAGCCGCTGGCCACAATGCAAACCTGCACAGAGAGCAAGGTGGCTGCTGCACAGGCATCTAGCAGCAGAGTACCGCGGTCAGGCGCTCGCCTGATCTCCCTGCATTGCAGCATTTGCAAGCTTGCAAATGCTGCACCAGTACAGCCTGCTGCTTGGGTGCCCTTGCTTCTGTGGTGCCCTAGGCCAAGGCCAAGTGGCCTTGGCCCAAATCGGCCCTGATCGCGGGTGGATTCAGTTTGGTGCTGTCCGTGAATAAAGTTCATATAAGAATATATGAGGTCTAGATCCACCTTTTTGTTTCTTTATGCTTTTGTCTATGAGAAGGTTCAAATCAGCGCGATTCGTGCGCGGTGCGGCTAGGAAAGCGGTTTCGGGGCGATTCCGCCTCGATGGAAGGTATAGGAAAATCGGCGAACGTGTACGAAAATAAGGCGATTGAGCTCGCGTTGTTAATAAATACATTGCATTTATTTTTTTCCGGGTCAAAGAGTTCACTTCCTGACTTGCGTCAGCGAGTTAATTACAAAACCGCTCGGAAAAAAATGCTTAGAAAACCGATCAGCACAAAAATGAATCGCCCTCCCAAGTGCCAGGAATCGGGGGGAAAAAATCCAACGCGGACGGAACGCAATGTGAATAAGGCCTAAGAGACAAACACTGGGGATCTGCCAAAAATAAGACATCGATTCCATCTAAGCATGTATGGCCAATACATGCCTAGATGCAATCGATGTCTTATTTTTGGAAGATTTAATCAATTGTGCCTGAAATCTGTTGTTGGACTCAGGGCCGGAGTTGTACTCTTTACTGCCCAAGGCCACTGTCAGGAGCCGCCCTCTCCCCTCCTTCAGTATAGGTAGCCCATTGACCCTTCCCTCCAATATAAGTATCCTAATGACCCCTCCCCTCCCTTTCCTCTAGTATAAAAAGCCAGATGACCCACCCCCCTTCCAGATAGATAGACTTATGACCCTCCCTCCAATATAGATAGCCAGGTGACTCTTCCCTTCCCCCTA